>NC_135222.1:3839759-3914748 GCF_052324685.1 Brachyhypopomus gauderio | reverse complement strand
GGTTTGAATGAGAGGCTCCGTCCCTCTCCAGTTGTGTCTGTGGTGCAGAGGAGGATTCAGTCCTGAACTCGTGTTGTTGCTACCGGTTGCTCTGTGTTTGCCCCATTCCATCATGGCACCCACTTTTAGCCACTCAGTACATAACAAAAAAAGAGTTCATTTGCCCTCCCGTGTCCCCCTAAAAAAAAGACAACTAAAACCCAGTCTGGGCCTTTTGTGTAGGAGCTGTAGTTCTTTGTTGGTCTTACACCTGTGGGATTCTTCCTTCGCACTGTGCTACCGCTTTGAAAGAGTTTAAAATCTCTATTGTTACATATATGCTGTAATGCTAGAAAATATGAGGCCGGTGTCTTGCCCCGTCGTACGTGTATTTTGGGAATGCCCTCCCAGTAATGGTCTCTGGTTAAATATTACAGCTGTAATCTTTGATGTCATGGACATTTGTCTCTGGGCGTGTCCCACACTCCCTCGTCCTTCTGACTGATGACTCTCCACCAGGTCCCGCCCCTGCAGAAGCCCTGTTGCATGTACAGCACCACAGAGAACCATGTCCCGATCCAATGGCATTATTTATTCAAAATAAAAGTCCTGGTCGCAGATGTTTAACCCTGTTGATTATAGCTGCTCAGGAGGAATATATCATCTGATGGACTAAGTGTTTAGTGGTTAAAACCCAGTACAACCTTCAAAAAAAATCTGAAAAACTGACATTTGGAAGTATGTTTCTCCTCATTGCCTTCCAGATACAGCTTTACATTCATCTATATTACATACATTACTCTTACTGATAATATGCATTTGCATATTTGATACGTAAAATTGACATCTGAAGGCTGTGATATCTGTGCTAACAATAATGTAATAATGTGCATATGAAAACAGTGAGATGTATCTTGCTGTGAAATACTAAATGTTTCCTGAGAAACAGGATGTGTTGGTATCTCAACACTGGAGTTACTTGTCTGGAACATTCTCATATATATATATATATATATATATATATATATATATATACACACACACACACACACACACACACACACACAGTAAATATAAGCAAATATTAATAAATTAATAGAAATGTTCCAGGCAACGAGGAGGAGGTGAGAAGGAGGTGAGAAGTTTGTTCAGCTAATCGACCAGATTAGACGTGTGAAGGAGCAGCAGGAGATGCTGGAGGAGGAGCCTGGATCCGGGTGTGGATCTCCCAACGGGAACGGCTCAGGACGACGGGCGGCCAAGACGGATACCCGCCCGATCAAGGTTACTGGGCCGACTCCAGTCAAACGAGCGCTGTCATGTTGGTTTATGGTTCCTGTCCGGCACCTGCGCCGTGCTGACCCGGGGGGGGGGGAGGACAAACCTCACACGCTGGTTTTGATCTGGTCCAAATCACACAGCTAATAAGACACGCGTGTGAGAGGAGACGTCTTGTTGTTTTGCCTGCGGCGGTGGGGAGAGTGTGTTCGACTCGTTTGAACCCAGTGAGGCTATGCTGTCTTGGATTATTATTAGGCTTGTAGAAATCTTGTAGTCCAGGACGGATGATGCACTCTGACCACCCCGTGTGAAGATGTGCAGCAGTCATGAACTAAAAGTCTAAATAATGTTTTAGCATAACGGACGTGTCGGATTGATGTTTACTTTAGCGTTGTCCTCCGAGTCGGTCTAACCGGGTTTATGAAGGAGATGGTAGAGTAGAACTCAACTGCAGTGCTGCTTGACAGGACCAGGTCCGTGCTCTGTGACTCCTATTGATTATTGATCGAGCTCGGAGAGGCCAGAGGGATCTAGAGGTCCTCTCGGGTCGGCTGCCTGACTCTTTGACCCTTGTGCATGGCGGCAACCTGCATTTCATTGGAATGATTTACAGTGGCCGGGGGCTTGATTTACCACGCTACAATAAACGCCCAAGGTCTCCGTAGCATCGGCTGTGGTGGCCGGTGTGTTAGGGGTCGGGGAGGTGTTTGCGTGGCCGGTGTGTTAGGGGTCGGGGAGGTGTTTGCGTGGGTGGTGTGTTAGGGGTCGGGGAGGTGTTTGCGTGGCCGGTGTGTTAGGGGTCGGGGAGGTGTTTGCGTGGCCGGTGTGTTAGGGGTCGGGGAGGTGTTTGCGTGGCCGGTGTGTTAGGGGTCGGGGAGGTGTTTGCGTGGCCGGTGTGTTAGGGGTCGGGGAGGTGTTTGCGTGGCCGGTGTGTTAGGGGTCGGGGAGGTGTTTGCGTGGGCGGTGTGTTAGGGGTCGGGGAGGTGTTTGCGTGGCCGGTGTGTTAGGGTCGGGGAGGTGTTTGCGTGGGCGGTGTGTTAGGGGTCGGGGAGGTGTTTGCGTGGGCGGTGTGTTAGGGGTCGGGGAGGTGTTTGCGTGGCCGGTGTGTTAGGGGTTGGGGAGGTGTTTGCGTGGACGGTGTGTTAGGGGTCGGGAACATATGCGCGTGATGCTCGGCTTTCCTGTTCGGGCCTTAGCGGCACGTTTTGCTTTTCTGCTTCGTTATGGTCGGCGGAGACGTGGTGAACTTTAGGACTGTGCTCCAAACATTTAGGGACCCAAAAGTCCCACCAAGACGTCCGCACCTCGGTTTGGGTTTTATTTCCCCTATTCCATAAATGGCAGCGTTTAAAGGACAAGTCAATTATCTCTCCGGCATTTTACCCCCTGCATCTTCTCTAACTAACTGACACAACAAGTCCTAATCCATCTTATTATACCTAGGGATGGGGGTTTGGGGGGGGGTAGTGAGAAGTTGGAGAGACAATGGGCAAATGCCAGGAAGGGGGCAGTGGAGCCCAGAGGCGGGCGGAGGTGGGCGGAGGCTCTGTGGGGAGCGGCGAGTGTGTGGGAGTGTGCGGGTGGATTAGAGGGAAAGGCCAGGCGAAAGGAAAGGGGGACAGATAATAAAGAGTGAGCAGCTGTTGAGAGGCTGAGAATAGGGGGTTGGGGGTTGGGGATTGGAGAGAGAGAGGCGGGGGGGGGGGTGGTTGCCGTTGCAGAGTTGAAGGCTGGGGGGGGGGGTAGCGTTTGCAGTTCCTCCCCCTTCCTACAACACAGCCGTTAAAGAGTGGCAGGATGACAAGCTAGCATCAGGACAGCCGTGCGCAGGCCGAGCGTTCGGCCATGATGAACTGGGGGCTTTGCTTACTCCCCCCCCACCCCCCATCCCCCCCCGCACTGTGGAGCGTGACGCGGGCGACGCCCGAGCTCAGAGCCTTTGTTCGTTGATGGGGGGTAAGAGGTTTGAGGCAAAGCACAGAACAGCAGAGACCGTCTGGCATGTCACGTCTGTCACGTGTGTTGTGCCACCACAGTGTTTTTGGTCTTTTTGTGGTGAAATACCAATGATGGAGAGGGTCGTTTTTGATTTTGAATAGCCTCCCCCATTTTGATGTCTTTGACTGGAGTAACTGACATCTCCGAGCTAATGGCTACCAAAATCCTCAAGAATTCAGCCCATTCTCATATAGGGACATTAAATGTGAATATGGCTCTAAAATGGAGGGTTTCATCATCCTGTTTCATCGACTCCTGAAGAGACAGTTTCACTGCTGTATGAGTTTACTTCATGACCAGCCAGCCCCTCTACATCATTATCTTAGTTCACTAGTTATGTGCTCTCAAATGAGCTCATTAATATTCACAGGACCTATGTTTGCCCCCTCCACTTTAGCACCTAATTACCGGCGTTATTCAGCTGCCGCTCATGTTTAATTCAGCATTAGGCACACCTCCGATAGTCATTAATAAAGACGGGTACTAATCCACCAGGGGGCAGCGCCACACCTGAGCTGTGGCTGCTTGCTGCGATGTTTGTGACACAGATGATGAAGGTGATTATTGTTTTGGGAGGATTAGGGAGCCGTGACTTGGAGGAGTGGTGTGTGTTTCCGTGAGCGTGTGTGTGTGTGTGTGTGCGTGTGTGTGTGTGTGTGTGTGTGTGTGTGTGTGTGTGTGCGCGTGTGCATTTTATTCTATTAAAAATGGTCCCGAAATATTTGTCAGCTTGCCTCAGTGGCATTTAATCTCTCATTGTTCATCAGTTTCCACTTGATTTATTTCTTCACCTTTGCTTATTTATTGCATTTAATTACACAGCCTAAACCCAGCGTAGCAGGTGCTTTGTGTGCCAACGTTTGCATATGAATTCATGTACCTGCTAGTGGTTGTTTCCTTCCACCGCCACAGAGGAGCCCGTTAATTACTATAAAACTCCCATTAGAAAGCTGCCAGGCCACGGGGAGAGCAGGGCTGCCTGGCGAAGCGAAGCTCGAACCTCCCCACGTGCACTGCAGCAGTCGTGCGCCCTCGCCTTCTCTCTGCAAGGCAGCAAGTGGGGAAAATGGTGGGTGGTGGTGGTGGGGGTGGGTGTGGTGGTGTTGGGGGGGGGGGGTGTTGGGGGGTGGTCTGTGGTTCAGGGACCAGGGAACCCTACCGATGGGATGGAGGAGGCTGAGGGGGTAAAGGTCATAGGGCTCCTGCATGATTTGTAGTGGCCGGATGTCGTGTGTGCGTGTGTGTGTGTGTGTGTGTGTGTAGTGAGATAGAGGAGGAGTCTGCTAACATGCTTCACAATCAGTACAGACCCTTGCTGTCACATCCACCGAGTTAGGATAGGTAGGCATGCACACACACACACACACACACACACACACACACACACACACACACACACACACGAGCAGGTGCCCTCTCTGCTACCTGTGTGTGTTAGCTGCTGGACAATAAGTCAGATGTAAGGGCAGATGAATCATGAGTGTCTTAGTACTCCTCAAATTCAGAGGTTCAGTAAGGCAGCCCAAAACACACTCTCCACACACACTCTCCACACACACTCTCCACACACACTCTCAAACACTCTCCACACACGCTCTCCACACACGCTCTCCACACACGCTCTCCACACACGCTCTCCACACACACTCTCCACACACACTCTCCACACACGCTCTCCACACACACTCTCCACACACGCTCTCAAACACACTCTCCACACATGCTCTCAAACACACTCTCCACACACGCTCTCAAACACACTCTCCACACACACACTCTCAAACAGACTCTCCACACACATTTCTGCACAGAGTGCACGAGCTGATATGGCAAACGTGATTGACTAATGCCCTTCACATGCATGGAGCAGTTATGCCACGTTGGACATCAGAGTAGCCGAAACCTCAACTTCAAGCCTTCAAAGGTTTAATTGTTGGCCCATAATTCGCAGTGCTGACTGATTCCTTTACTGTAGGAATTAAAATGCCTCCGTAGTGAATTTGGCATAAGCTACAGAGTAAAGTGCTCTATGAATGTGTTCACATTCGTGAAGTGTCTCTAGAAGGAAGAAAACAAGCAGTCTTACACGTTCTTACACCACACCTGACAACACGTTCTTACACCACACCTGAAATCTAATAGTTCTAGCCACTAAGATATTGGCTCTATACAAATTACATGTTGTAGGTTATTCAGCTGTATTGCTTTCCCAGAACATTGTGTTCTCAAACGCTGAAGTGCATTCTCGCGAAATCTGGCCCAGCAGTTATCAAGTTTAAAAATTCAGAGAGAAAGATGCAAATATGGGTCTACTTTTCGTCATATTGAAGAAAAAAAAAAGCAAGCTATGAAGATTGCGAGGATATAAGTGTCGCCCGTGTGTCTGTGGGGATTTACGAGTGTTTGAAAGGTGTCCTGACAGATGACACAAGAGGGCTGTGGTGATGCACTGGCAGGTTCGTAAATTTCAGGAGAGGAATAATGTATTAGAAACCTTGGATTATGAAATATATAATACAATCTTGAATTGAAAACTCAGAAATTGCATCAGATGCCTAGCTTAAAAAAGAATCATACAATTGATTTCAAGATGGAAAGAAATCCCTTGCATAATGTCTTTTTCCAACTTGCAGACCTTGGGTAGCGTGATTTGGACAGAGATGGCTCAGATATTAGTGATCTCATCCGTAGAGTGGTCACCATTGTCTTTAATGAAACGGATGCCTCTCTGCTCACTATAGCTACTGTCTTTTCAGTCATTTGGGCAACAAACTTCTCCGGTGAAATGGTCACCATTTGGGCTAATTAAGTCCTTCTCGTGGTCATGATTCATGGGCACGGATGCACAAAACGCATTTCAAAGTCATTCTATACTGCTAAAGCATCATCACGTCATTAAACATAATTAAAATGAATACATGGGTAGCTTCAAATAATTTAAAAACATTATTTTGGTTCTGTTTCATTGCAAATGATCTCACTACTGAAGCCATTAATTTTCAGGCTGTGAAATAAAATGCTTGCATTTTCATACATGGCTTATTATCTGCTTGGCATTAGCACTTGGCCAAAATTCAATTGACTATGTAATTGTACCCTGTGTAGCTATCATGATTTTACTGTTAATAGCGTGCTTTCAAACATTTCCAGTAGCTGTACATGTAAAACCTCAATTAAGACATCATCACATCTTTACGTTTAGGGCTTGAAAATATTTATGGGACACATGGTCGGACTCTTTGCGGGAGTGTGGGATGTTTGACAACAGCCTCTCGTATATGTCTTGGTGTGCGTGGTCTCCTCGCAAGGTTTCTTTAGGGTCATTTTAACAGTGCGGTTTTAAATCCGGCCCTGGTCGGTGTGCTGCGGAAATATTCTAAGACGGCCCCGCAGACCGGCGCCTTCTCCGAGAGGTCCACATGACCTTTCACCCCAGTCTCAGCTCAGAGTGCTTGCACATGATTGGTGGCCACCTGTTGAGTGGACAGGTCATGTGACAAGCCACCCTCCCGCCTGCTCTTCAGGCTGCATCCTTATTGGTGCCTCGAGGGGGGGGGCGGGGTCAGAGAGGCCTGTTAGGACTAATAAGCAGGCTGCTTGGAATTGGAGTGGGCACACTTTCATTTTCACGTCGGGAGATGAGCAAACGATTGTGAATTTGGGAAGAAAAAAAGTTGCACAAATAGAAGGACAGAGTGATCAGCAGCTTTCTGTGTGTGTGTGTGTGTGTGTGTGTGTGTGTGTGTGTGTGTGTGTGTGTGTGTGTGTGTGTGTGTGTGTGTCCGTCCAAATGTTCCTGCCTATACAATAAGCATGGCTGGCTGGCTGATGGCACCCCCCCAACACACACACACACACACACACACACACACACGTGCGTGGCGATCGCCTTGCGAGTTCAAGCAGAACCATTATCCCTCGCAGCATGTGCTGATTTAGGCGGCCCGTCTGGGGGAAGGGTTCTGGTCTGCTGTCTTTTCCTGGAATTACCTGGACCCCTTCTGGAAGAAGCCATTTAAAAAAAGAGGGGGGTGGGGGTTGAAGGGAGAGGGAATGAGGGAGGGGGAGGAGGGGGGGGTGGGGGGGGGAGGGGGGGGGAGGAGGGGGGGTGTGGTCCTGGGGTTGTATTTGATTTACACCCAAGGAAAGCCAGGGCGAAGGGAATTAGAAACAGAGCCGCGGAGAGCAGCCCCCGCAAGCACAGCTGTGCCCCCCCTCCGGCCTTCACGCAACACAAGGGCGTTTTAGGGCGTTTCCCCCACCGTGGCTCGGAGCGAGAGGTGACACTCCTGCTCTTACAGAACACAGAAGATGGTCCCCCCCCCCCCAAACCCCCCCGGCCCGCCGCGCGGATAAAGAGGTGCTAATGCGGGCAGATGTGCTGGAGCCGTCGCCTCGTCTGTGCTGAAGTCTCACTGTCACATGGGCTGGTCAGTGGTGGGAGGGGCTGGGGGAAGAGGCCCCACCCACGTTTCAGCCCGCTGCAGCTCGCTGGCGGGATCCTTTAGTGCAGTTAGCAAAAATAAACCCCAGCTCTACACAGTGGAATTTAAAGCTCAGTTCCCGCTGGACCTGGATACCAGACCCGGTTCCTCCACTTGGATGTGGGTGCACAACAGGTGTGGGTCCACATATGCCTCCAACTGCCCACACCTGCCTCGCCGAGGCTGGGGTATTCGCCCCAGCTGCCTCCAGATTCATTATCAGCACCAGAGTCCAGAACGTGTCCGTGCTCCATCGGTTTTCCCTCATGGTTGGCCCCTACATCTCTGCTTGCAGCTTACAGAAAGCGAATGACTGGGCCACACGACTGGGACGGAGGCTGTTTATTCAGCGTGATCGTGGAGTTGTGGACATGTAACAAAGCTCCGCGCGAACCTCCTCCACTCACACCTGCGTTTGCGGACGTGGCGTGGCCGGGCTCTTACATTTCCACTGCATTGTGGATACACAAAAACTAACTAACTAGCCACTTCAGTGATTGCTTGATACCCACCAAATACCCACGTCACTCAGATGAATAGGCAGCTGTGGTGTGCTTTGGTGCTGGTAAATATACAGGAGATTATGTGTGTGTGTGTGTGTGTGTGTGTGTGTGTGGGGGGCAATAGAAAACCTAACTCATTAACTCCCAACTCCGCAGTTCCAAGTTTTCATGGATTAATCAATGCTAACCTACTTTATCAAAGCCACTTATCTTCCAGATACAGAAATCTATGCATGTCCCTAACCAGTGGGTCGATATCAGGAAATATTTCACATTGTCGACCCTCCATTGCCCCCCCCCCCCCCTTCTATGTCCCCTCCATCCTATTTCTGTCTCCCTCCCATAAATGTCCTTGTGAGTGGAGCGTGTTTGCGTGCGGGGAGAGCCCAGATCACATAACAGATTAGTTCATTTGGTCTGTCTCTCTTCAATAATGTGTAACATTACCACTGTTATTAGATAGGAGATTAATGGGGCTTGGCTAAGCAGCCTTATCCCACACTCTCCCCTTTCTCCAGAAGCACCGGGGAAAGGGAGCTGCCCGAGCACCAGGCCCCGAGACGGGCCTGCAACAGAGAGTCAGTCCAGGGTTGACTGACAGATTGATTCCTCCTTCTCAGCCATCCGTCCGGAGGAGCGATCCTGTCCGGCTGGCTTTGACTCTTCCTCTCCAAATCGATAAGAAACTTCCCGATTGGTAAATTTGGAAGACAGGATTGTTCCTCCTCCTCTTCCTCCATTCTGTCTCTCCATCCCTTCCTCAGGTGCCTTCTGGGATATGTCAGCACGGGCCCAGTGTGATGTTAATTAATGCACACGCTTAGGCATTTATTGAAGGTGGCTGCCGATCGCATGGCGGATTAATTGCGTTTCAGCCGCACACATGCTGGAGACGTTAACTGCAGGCCCCGCCTCTGTTTGGCTCCGCCTCTGCTGGGCCCCACCTCTGTTTGGCCCCTCCTCCGTCTATCCTTCCCCACTCTCCTCCCTCTCTGCTCTTTTCACTCTCTCCTCCCTCTCCTCCCTCTGCTCCCTCTCCTCCCTCTGCTCTCTCTCCTCCCTCTGCTCTCTCTGTCTGAAGTAATAAACCTGCTCGTTATGAGATGTGAGAAAAACCTACTAAGAGATTATGCCAGAAATAAAAGGTGTACGAGCACATAGATGGACCCTGGCAGAATCTGTAATTAGCTGAGGGGTTTGTTGGCGATGCTCTTGTGAGACACCCCCCCCCCCCCCCCACAACCCTTGCCTCCCCCCAGTTCTGCACCTACAGCTCCGGGAGGCTTTAATTATGGTGATTGCTGTTTGTACCGCTGCCCTGGCTTGGCTTGATACTCTTCAGTTAGAGGAGGGTGTTGGGGGCCAGGAGACCAGGGGCACAGCGTTATATCAGACACAGTTCTCCCTCTCTTTCTCATTTATTTCCATCTCATGGAGCTGTCTGTTATGAAAATAACTGGCTTTGTTTACTTAGCAGCTCTTTATACACGTGATTCCTTTAAAATGTGCCCATTGGCCCTCAATGGGGTCAAATGTGTGGCCTTGCTGATGGAGTGTCTGTTCAGGGGGAATCTGGTAAAAATAAATCTGGAATAGACAGTCCAGCCTATATGAAGATTCATTTCCTCTGTAAATAACGTGTAGTTGAGCAATAATGGTGTGTGCTCTCAGAACGGCTAGATCTGCCACTGTTGTTGTTTTCGGTGTCGGCACTAAGCAGTACTGTTTACAAACCTCTCGTATAGCGGAGATCGCAGAATGGGCTGCTGAATGGTGTCGGGAAATAATTAAAAGGGAAAATAAAAACAAACAAAAAAGGCTTAGATGTTTTGGAATAATTGCACAGTACTAGCCCAAAAGTGTGTACTTGAAAGAAAGACAGCAACTCAACAGTAGGCATCTTTAAGACATTTGTTTGTTTTTTTGTTTTGCCTTGCCTCCAGGGCTTTTGAAAGTTCTATGAACTTCATTGGCTTGGAGATACAGTGCCATCTGCTGGATGAAAATTCGGTTTGGCAGCTTTAATGAGTCCCTTGAGGATTTTTTTTTCTCTGTGGACAAAGCTGGTTGATATTGCAAAGGCATTTTTGCAGGTAATATTTAGTAAAAAAAAAATTTTTTGTATGAGTAATTTTTTTTCTCCTTTTTTGTTAACCAAAAATTAATAATCCAGAAAGACTGCTTGGGTGGCTCCGCCCTAAGAACGGCTGCTCTAGTTTCCCCATTCCTGATTGGTCCACACCAGACGAAGCCCTGCCCCCCGCACCACCTGCTCACACCTGCTTCTTGTTTGTGGACTCCTGGCTTTGTGAAGTCGGGCTTGTGTGTCAGGCACTGTGGAGCTGTGTTGCTTCCCAGTTTCTTATGGTTTATTTGTGTTGGTGTGTACTGGCTTTTCCTGCCTGCTTTTGTTCAATGTTCTGCTTTGGACAATGGTTCCTGAAAATGATAATATATACTGATAAGCTCCTGCTGAGGGAGAATCGACACAGGTGGTGTGTTGAAGGGATACAACATGGAGATGATAGAAAGTAGGAGTAGAGGTTAGTGCCTGATGTTCACAGAGGGTCAGGGATCTTAAATGATGACCAGTATGGAAGAAACCCACAGAGATTGATGGCTAATTCTGGAAGCAGTCCTGCTGTCGAGATGAGGGCCAGAAAGCCTGCAGGTTGTGTAGGAGCACATATATCTAGGTGTTCACCCCGACCTTGCAAATGTGGCCCTGGCCTCTAAAGAGCGAGAGACACCGACAAAACCACAGCTAAGGTGGGTGTTGATAATATAGCGGTCTCTTATTCCAGCAGCTGGCAGCCTTTATTTGGTGTTTGTTACCCTCCTTTGACCTGTGGGGACTATTAAATGTCAGTCCCCTTTAAGTGAGGGAGAGAAAGAACTTTGCTCAACTTTGCATCACCTTTAAAGGTCAGATGTTTCCATGGCGACAGTACCCTCCCCACACCACGATCTGTGTCATGCTTCGTCTTGCTCTCTCTCTCTCTCTCTCTGTATTTTTCTACAGTGTCCCTCCTTTTTCTCCCTAGTGTGCCCATGTTCTGACAGCTTGTTTTTCCTCATAGGTTTCTCCTCAGAAGCGGCTACTGATGTTTTTATTAAAGGCCCTTGCCTTTAGCGCTGAGGCTAAGGCGAAGCCCAGTCCGGGTGGAGGCAGGCGGGCCCGGCCAGCCTAGGTGGAGCCGGCACTCCGCCGATGACAGTTATCTCACCAGAGCACATGTAGAAAAGGAAAAGAGCCTCCATCATAAGCTTTGTAGTCACACAGAAGCGATATATATTTTTTTTAGAGCTATTCCAGCTGTCCCTGAAGTCTTCATCCCGCAGGCCGGATGGAGAGGCCGACGTCGGGTGTCGTGGGGTTGGGTTTAGGTGCCGGGTGCTGTCAGACCCATCCTGAAACTCGGCGTTCCAGGGGCTGCCTAGAGGCATGCTGGGATATTTCTTTCGTAGTTTTTTTCCTAGCAGTTCTTTGCACTTTGTGGCTGCTCTCTTGTCTGGTATCTTTTCCTGCTAGCAGGAGCCGGGCAGAACTAGACTTGGGTTCAGGGCAGATCAGGGTTTGTCTAAAACAAAAGATTTTCTAATTCAATTACCAGGAAATCTTTTTTTTTTCTTTTCATTGCCATGTTTTTACAACCCACCATTTAAAAAGCGTGGTACACAGAACCTTAACAAGACAAATTAACACACACATGGTGTTATTCGATCAAGGAGATGAGCTGATTTGAGACACTTTAGTCAGTGGCATGAGTTCTTAACTCATTTCGTTTCTTAAGACGATCAAAGCGAGCCAAAAAAGAGAGAATAACTCATGTTATTCTACTATTCTACACTAGCATCCCTTGCGGCCCTAGACAGAGGTTTTGCTTGAAATTGTGTTGGATTAAGTGGTGCTGTGGATCTCCGTGGAGCAGATGTGGTCATCATGAGTAGGTTATGAAGACAGGAAGGAGGCCCCAGCAAGGGCTTGACGCAAGAGAGCCATTGAGGAGTTTAAGAGGCAGCGAGTTAATCAGTGACTCAGAACAGCCAGAAGACACGGTAGCCCCTGCCGGGCCCTGCCTGCATCCACGGGCCACAGAAAATGCCACATTAACCTTTAATGGCGGTAAATGAATGCTGCGATGTTCTTTCCAGAAAAGCAAGGGGTGTGTGCAGGAAGCTCAGCCCTATCTCCCCATCGAATTTATTAGCTTTGGTTTCCAGCTTCTGCGCGAGAGGGGTTTATTGTTTTCTCGCAGGAGAGAGCAGGGGAGGGAGAGAGAGCCAGAGACGCTGGAAACACCCGGCCTGTGTTGTGCAGGCAGCAGAGATGAAATGCAACGTGACATACATTGACTCAGCTCTTGTTCACCAGAATCTGAGCTCAGCATGGAAGCATCCTATTGGCTAAAGGCGGCACATGGTTTCCCAGCATTCACTGCAGGGGCAGCTTTCCTCTTATTGGTGGAAGCAGGAATATGGCTGTGTAAGTATGCGGAGTGATTGGACGGGGCATTAAGATGAGAATGGAGATTGGACTTGAAGAAGTCTTCAAGAGACAGAAAGGAAAAACCCCAAAAACATTTCATCACGTACTCTTCATTTGTTGTTAGCATTCCACGACCAGCAAGTTAAAAGCAAATCTACTAAAGTACATCACACGTTGCTATGAGAGCAAAGAATATACATGCATCATACATTATTCACATTTATAAAAGCAAACAAATATATTTTTTTCTCATCATGTCGCATTTATTGTGATCCATAGAGGAGATATATTTATTTTAGTGTATGAATTATTTACTGCGCTTAAAAAATCATAACAAAAGATGCAAATTATGCATTATGCAATTTTACATATTTCAGCTAGAGCTCGGACATGAATTAGTTGCTAGGAAAATAGATTGAAAGTGAAATTGAAACATTGATACATTTTCAGAGGTCTGCCCTCGTGAATGAGTCAAGGTAAACATAACGCTTCAGCAAGGGAGATGCATGTCTGGCTGAAATGCCTGCAGGACTCTACTGGGGATTGTCTACTTAAACCGAGAGGAAACAGGCCTTAGCTTAGTTTTAATAACACATGCCTCATTTTCCCAGCATGCACCACAAATAGAAGGCACGTGTGGTCACCTGATTAATTAAACTGATGGCTGTGAGAATCGTGTGCAGTGACTGAAACCTTTGAATGAGATTTCTGTCTAAGATGACACCGGTCTACTGCGGTCAGTAGAAATTTGTTAAGAGATTGAAACAGTAATAAACTTCCACAGTGAACCAGTGCAATATATCGTCAGTGTCAATGTGAGGATGAACTCGTGACGTTCTGACACACTGGTGATACTGACAGGAGCATCAGGTAATTAGTCATTTTTGACAAAGATCCTCGGTGATGTGTTCCAGTTATAACACTGAGCATGCAGTTTGGCTTGACACTGAGCAAACATGGACCCAGTAGCAGAGCAATATACTGGGCTCCATGAATGTGTGTGTGTGCGCGCCCACAGGAAATAGAGCTTGGGGTGCTCTGTGTGTGTGTTTGTGTCCGATAGCATGTGTTTGTGTGTGTGCGCGTGCGCGTGCGTTCTTGCTGCCGCTACAGCGACAGGGGTCATTTACATATAAATGAAAGTTGCCGATCACACACGGCTGACCCCATTTATTTCGTCGGACAGACAGGCAGGGCTGGCTACTGCAGACACGTCGCCGAATTACTCCAAATTACCACATTTCCATCTCCACGTCGGCCCTGTCAAACAACCGCTCATCGCAACCACATTCTCTCTCTCTCTCTCTCTCTCTCTCTCTCTCTCTGTCTCTCTCTCTCTCTGCCTCTCTGCCAGCAGGAATAAGTCTAATTGTCTGCAGTGAATATAAAGACCCTGGCACTAGCTGTGGGTGTTACCGGTGTGGCATCCAACTATGCTGGATTTAAAAAAGTACACAGTGAGGGAGAGTGTTTCAGTACAGTGAGGGAGAGAAAGAGACAGATGGATAATGCCCAGTACACCACAGCCAGGCAGGAACACTGCTGAGAGAGAGAGAGAGAGAGAGAGAGATCTAATTTAAACACTCACAGGACCCCTAGTTTATGTCCCTCTCAAAATCACCTTGCTTTACATCAGAGGGAAACGCTGAGCTCCCCAAAACAAGTGTCATCTGTGGGTTTTGGAATGCAATTCTTTCTCCTACCAATGATCAACCACCATACGTCATTTAATCAAAAAAGTATAAAACAGCTGCTGGCAGAGTCACCTCTGGTCTTCCCTGGGATGTGTTCTAAACCCCCTACACGTTCTAATTCATTCTCGCTCCCCTCCGCATACCCCAGCTTTTGTCTGCCGAGAGAAACCCACCAGAACAAGCTCCGTTCACCGCCCGGGGCCTGTGGTGCCACGGGCCAGCTGCAGAGGTACAGGAGGCTGTCTTGGCGGGACTCCCCATCACCTCATCAATGCAGTGGGCAGGTTGGAGAACGTGGAGCGTATCTCAGCCACATTCGACTTCACCGTGTCTGTGAGAGGCAATCATTGCTTCCAGCACAAAGATCAATGGGGGAAACCCAGGGGCATTACGAGCTACGTCTATGTGATAGGTGGGTAGACGTCTATCACTCTGGTAGGCCGTGTGAAATGAGAGTTGCCCTCCTCATGTAGGTCAAGTGGCTGGTCTGCAGTTGGGGCCATTGGCTGCAGCTCCTCCAAGCTAGAACCCACCTGTCCCGCCCCTGATGTCAGCGGTGACATTGGGATTCTATTATTGGCCTAGCGAGCAGAGCTGGCCCAAAGCCCGGCGGAGTGGCCATAATTGATCTGTCATGGAAGATGCCCCCGCAACCCTCCCACGGGGCTTCTATTAGAATCTCCCCAAAGCCCGGCCCGCCTCACCACGCCACACCCCGAGAACGCCGAGCGGGAAACGCAGGCCTGAAGGTCACATCCAGCCACGGGCACGGCGAATAAAGAGGCCTCGAGACGCTGGACGCGGGCCATAATTGCCAGTGAACAGCGGGGTTATTTGATATTGATCCTCAATGAGGAAAATCCATGATGTCTATACAGGCTGTTTAGCTCCCCGCTCGATGGCACCGGGCCGGTCAATAGAGCGGCGCTCGGGGCGCGAGGAGGAGCGCACTCTGTCTCTGCTCTCATTTGAATGGGTGAACAGTTATCGGTTTCCCTCCCCTGCAGCCGCTTCTGCCTCATTTGTGTTTTTAGTGAATTACCCCGGATGCGCAACCTGAAACCACTTAAGCATGTCACTTAGCATTTGTTGAAGTTTCGTCGAGACCCAGGGCTCATCAGGTTTCAGTGGGGGAGTCTGCAGTTAAGTGGCCACTTGTCATGTTTATTTCTTTCTTCTTTTTTTTTAATCTTTTCTCTTTCTTCCTCCTTTCTGGTCTGAAATGCGACGCCTGCGGTGGCTGTCTAAGCCGTTTACCGTGGCCGGAGGACGGAGGGAAGGTGAGTCCACAAGTGTGCGGCGTGGTAATCCCGCTAAAGCGTTATTAGACCGCTTTGGTGACCGATCCCTTATTCGCCAGCCAGCGTGCGCTAACTGTCGGGATCTGAAAGGCATTCTTCAGCGAAGAAGCCCGACTCTGAAACACGGCCGCTGCTTCAAAGCTGCCGTATCCGAGCGCAATTTGAATAATCTTAACCGTGTTTACACATAGTCATAAGGCACTTAATCCTTTTGACTCCCACCGTTAAGTATCGCACCCATGAACACCCGGTGTATATAAATTAACAGTGTGAAAGTACAAACAGTACAGAATATTGAAATCGGCCTACGGGGTGATCCAACACCTCCCCCCCCCCCCCCCCCCCCCCCCCCCCCACACACACACACACACACACACACACACACACCCATGTTAGGGAGACACTTTCTGGTGCTGTATTTCATACATTTGGTATGCATGAAAAATCTCTCGCACACCCATGATATACATTATAAATGAGCAGGCCGATTTAGCGTGCTTGTCATAGGTACATAAAATCTTCTATGCCTTCTCTTTCAAAACACACAAACAAAATACACACACGCATACATTCCTGAACCATACGTTCATAGGCACACTTTTGTACATAAATGCACGTACACACACACACACACACATGGGTGCATACGCACATGCTCGCACGCACAAGATTTGTTATGTTTTGAGCATCTAAAAAGGTTGTGTTGGCGTGACTGTTTGATATGGATCAGGGAGGTGCCTTTCTCTGCTTTACACCCTCATCCAAAACAGCTCCTTCCTTCACACTGTGTTTTGTAGTTGAGAGGAAGGCTGATCAAACACTGGAGTTGTTTTTAAAGAGCTTTCTGGAGCCCAAAGCCGTCCAAGGTAAACTTTTAAAGAATAAACAAGAGGAAATGCACGAATATTAGAATAATATTCAGATTGAGAGGCTTTTGCTGTAAAGTCTGAAATACTGTTCAAGTCTGTGGGACAGAATGAATGAAAAAGTGAAAATATTCATACCCTGACTGATTCAAACCCACACTAAAATGTGCGTGTGTGTTTGTGTGTGTGTGTGTGTGTGTGTGTCTGTATGAATAAAGGCTGCATTATTCTATTGGCATTAAAGTTGTGTGATTTTTATTGTCTTTTTGTTCTTCATTATTTTCACTAGCATTGTCTGTTTAACATTTCTGCCTTCATCATTTTTATCACAATATAGTGCAATAGTTTCAATTAAAACAAAATCGAATCTGACCAACCGTTTGTGAGAGACATATGAACATTTTCACATATGAACTCTGGACACTTCAAGATGGACACTGAGCATCAGGTGTGGACATTTTCTGGGGTTGCCCTCTCACAAATGGAGCAGAGTGTTTTATCTCCACAGGACGCCACCAGTGTCCGACACCTTCTCACTACTGGAAGTCCTCCGTGTGGTTTAGGTGAAGGGTGGCACCTGGGTAGCAAAACGCTTTGGTAGGGGGGAAGAGAGAGAGAAAATGCGGTTGTATCAGTCCCTTGCTAAGAAAGAGCACACTCGCACATACACACACACACACACACACACACACTATTTAGAAAACCTTTGGTTTGTGCTCTTTCTCTGGGCGGTCTGAACTGGCCCGGTCCTCTGGCCCAAACAGCTGGGGCTCCACGGCTCATTGCGGCCCCGCCTCGGGCCGGCCCCCTGCTCCATAAGGCATGTGTGCTGCTCCAGCTAATCGATCACCCCATTAATTCTACTTAGCAGTACAAGTGTGGATTTTAGCAGCCCACAAAGGCCACCTGTGTGGCACGGGTCACCTCCACACCTCTTAAGGTCCGCATTGATTTTCAACAGGACTTATTTCACCAGGTCTGGCGCGGGACGAGCAGCAGATGAAGATGAACTACAGGGGCCACATATCTTTTCTTTAGCCTGCTTTTTTTCCACTCCTTTGCTACTCCTCATCTTCCTTTCCTCTATATAGTCCCTCCCCCCCCTTTCTCATTCATTCTTATTCTTATTTTTTCATGTTTTCCGTGCAGCTATGGAAGAACCATTTGGTCAGTTATTGACAGTAAACAGAAATACAGTGAAGCATCCCAGGTCCCGTCCCTGGTCCCGTCCCTGGTCCCGTCCCAAGTCCCGTCCCTGGTCCCGTCCCTGGTCCCGTCCCTGGTCCTGTCCCGTCCCAAGTCCCGTCCCTGGTCCCGTCCCTGGTCCCAAGTCCCGTCCCAAGTCCCGGGACCTTTATGGTTTGTGTGTAGCATGAAGGAAGCATTAGCGCTAGCGCTTCCATTTAGCCGTGATCAGGGTAACGTCCTGACAGCCACGCTGACCCGTGAAGGCCTGGCGTTCCTCGGTTCCTCGGTGGAGGAAGCGAGTGCGTCGGCACGGCGAAGGTAAGCACGGCTCCGCACCCCTTCCAACAGAGCTGGGGGAGTGTGTGACCTTTATTAAATCTGATTAAATTATTAAACACAGCAAAGCAGGGGCTTTGGAGTGGGTGGAGGTGGTAGTTCAGTTCACGCTGAGTGCAGCATCTCCGTCTCTCTCTCTCTCTCTCTCTCTCCCTCTCTCTTTCTCTCATCCTCTTTCTCTTTCTTTGTATATCAGCATTGACTAAGAAGTCCACCTTAAGTGCAGCCTCATGAATAAATGGATGGATGCAAATGTCCTGACCTGGATGGCGGGTGGTGGGCATCTGTCAGTTAGATAGCAGAGGGGTGGGGGCAGGGCTGGGCGCGGCATATGGAACTGGCTGTGGCCGGGCCACGGCACTCGGGCCGAGCCAGGATGCCAGAGCTGCTGGAGGCAGTGGCCCCGAGCCAGCAGGCCCATGCCCAGGAAGAGAGGCCCATTGTGGGGGGAGGAGAAGTTAAAGGAGGGGCTCTCCTGGTTCAGCGGTCCTGATCCAACCTCCCCCGCCCCATCCCCCTCACCCCCCGACATGAAGTGACCCAGATACGTCGTGAGTCCTGCCCCCGCTCACATACATGCTCGCATTTTGTAACGCTCATCAAACGCTGCAGAAAGCTAACATAGATGCTCGCTTTAGGCCCCGGTTCAACCTGGCCGCCCCGTCTTGGTGCTGTCAGAGGTGCTGTAGTGGCCTGCAGTCTAACATCAGCTCTGATCTCAGGTCAGCCACACAAAGGCCTTTACCACTGGCCCTCACACTGATTAAATGGGAGACTGCTTGAGAAGGAGCCTTTGACACACAACCAGAACTGAGACAGCAGTGAAGATGAAGATGAAGGCCAGTTATTTTTGTTTACTATGTAAATGATGCAGATGTGTTTGACAGCGTTTAAACTGCAACTGCACAATGTAACATTTTACGACATCTTATGTATTACTCGTAACCTGTAAGTTCCATCATGATATGATCCTGTCCATAAAATAGGTGAGAAAAATGGAATTGTTACCCCATTGGCTGCATTCCAGTGGGCTATAAATGTGGGCGGTGCTATAGAGGGGCGTATCCAGTCTGTAAATGTGGGCTGTGCTATAGAGGGGCGTATCCAGTCTGTAAATGTGGGCTGTGCTATAGAGGGGCGTATCCAGTCTGTAAATGTGGGCTGTGCTATAGAGGGGCGTATCCAGTCTGTAAATGTGGGCTGTGCTATAGAGGGGCGTATCCAGTCTGTAAATGTGGGCTGTGCTATAGAGGGGCGTATCCAGTCTGTAAATGTGGGCTGTGCTATAGAGGGGCGTATCCAGTCTGTAAATGTGGGCTGTGCTATAGAGGGGCGTATCCAGTCTGTAAATGTGGGCTGTGCTATAGAGGGGCGTATCCAGTCTGTAAATGTGGGCTGTGCTATAGAGGGGCGTATCCAGTCTGTAAATGTGGGCTGTGCTATAGAGGGGCGTATCCAGTCTGTAAATGTGGGCTGTGCTATAGAGGGGCGTATCCAGTCTGTAAATGTGGGCTGTGCTATAGAGGGGCGTATCCAGTCTGTAAATGTGGGCGGTGCTATAGAGGGGCGTATCCAGTCTGTAAATGTGGGCGGTGCTATAGAGGGGCGTATCCAGTCTGTAAATGTGGGCGGTGCTATAGAGGGGCGTATCCAGTCTGTAAATGTGGGCGGTGCTATAGAGGGGCGTATCCAGTCTGTAAATGTGGGCTGTGCTATAGAGGGGCGTATCCAGTCTGTAAATGTGGGCTGTGCTATAGAGGGGCGTATCCAGTCTGTAAATGTGGGCTGTGCTATAGAGGGGCGTATCCAGTCTGTAAATGTGGGCTGTGCTATAGAGGGGCGTATCCAGTCTGTAAATGTGGGCTGTGCTATAGAGGGGCGTATCCAGTCTGTAAATGTGGGCTGTGCTATAGAGGGGCGTATCCAGTCTGTAAATGTGGGCTGTGCTATAGAGGGGCGTATCCAGTCTGTAAATGTGGGCTGTGCTATAGAGGGGCGTATCCAGTCTGTAAATGTGGGCGGTGCTATAGAGGGGCGTATCCAGTCTGTAAATGTGGGCGGCGCTATAGAGGGGCGTATCCAGTCTGTAAATGTGGGCTGTGCTATAGAGGGGCGTATCCAGTCTGTAAATGTGGGCGGTGCTATAGAGGGGCGTATCCAGTCTGTAAATGTGGGCGGTGCTATAGAGGGGCGTATCCAGTCTGTAAATGTGGGCGGTGCTATAGAGGGGCGTATCCAGTCTGTAAATGTGGGCTGTGCTATAGAGGGGCGTATCCAGTCTGTAAATGTGGGCTGTGCTATAGAGGGGCGTATCCAGTCTGTAAATGTGGGCTGTGCTATAGAGGGGCGTATCCAGTCTGTAAATGTGGGCTGTGCTATAGAGGGGCGTATCCAGTCTGTAAATGTGGGCTGTGCTATAGAGGGGCGTATCCAGTCTGTAAATGTGGGCTGTGCTATAGAGGGGCGTATCCAGTCTGTAAATGTGGGCTGTGCTATAGAGGGGCGTATCCAGTCTGTAAATGTGGGCTGTGCTATAGAGGGGCGTATCCAGTCTGTAAATGTGGGCTGTGCTATAGAGGGGCGTATCCAGTCTGTAAATGTGGGCTGTGCTATAGAGGGGCGTATCCAGTCTGTAAATGTGGGCTGTGCTATAGAGGGGCGTATCCAGTCTGTAAATGTGGGCTGTGCTATAGAGGGGCGTATCCAGTCTGTAAATGTGGGCGGTGCTATAGAGGGGCGTATCCAGTCTGTAAATGTGGGCTGTGCTATAGAGGGGCGTATCCAGTCTGTAAATGTGGGCTGTGCTATAGAGGGGCGTATCCAGTCTGTAAATGTGGGCTGTGCTATAGAGGGGCGTATCCAGTCTGTAAATGTGGGCTGTGCTATAGAGGGGCGTATCCAGTCTGTAAATGTGGGCGGTGCTATAGAGGGGCGTATCCAGTCTGTAAATGTGGGCGGTGCTATAGAGGGGCGTATCCAGTCTGTAAATGTGGGCGGTGCTATAGAGGGGCGTATCCAGTCTGTAAATGTGGGCTGTGCTATAGAGGGGCGTATCCAGTCTGTAAATGTGGGCGGTGCTATAGAGGGGCGTATCCAGTCTGTAAATGTGGGCGGTGCTTTAGAGGGGCGTATCCAGTCTGCGTATGGAAGTGTAGCGTGTATTGCTGGGTTGCTGATGTATCCTTGGATTAGAACTTGAGGCAGATGGACTGAGCATACTGGAGCCTCTCTGAGTTCTGGCCTGATCTCTACACACACACACACACACACACATGTACAGACACTCATTCCATGAAACACTGATCACACGACAGTCAGTTGTTTTGTTATTGATTGTTAAGGCAACTGTGTGTTTCTGTGTGTGTGTGTGTGTGTGTGTGTGTATGTGTGTTTGGAAAGGATAAATGGAAAAGAGAGATAAATGGATAGGCATACCTCAGGAAAGATGCACTGATGAACTGGGCTTCAGTGCTATGTAAAAGAGGGGAGAAACGTTCAGGCTGTTCCAGGACTATATTCTCCTCACTATGACCAGAGTGGAGCTCTTTTATATGGTGTAGGCAGTACCCCCCAGTCTCAGTCATGGACTACATATCCCAGCCTCCTTTACCATGATCCAAGAGTTTCTCCCTCACATCTTTCCTTCAGTACTCTTCTTTTATATCCTTGCCACCTTTGTACCAGTTTCCTCTCTCTACCATCTCCCCGCTGAACCCACTCCTCTTCCTCCACCTCCTCCTCCTCCTCCTCGTCCCAACCCGCTGCTGGAGCGTCCCACGTGGGGAGGTACAGGGCCCGGGCCAGCCAGGGTTCACGCTGGGTAAGGCAAAAAGTGCAAGCCGTGGTGAATTGCTAATAGGCTATCATTGCTCCGAGCAGGGCGCGTGCTTTAGCGGAGGGTGCGGGGGTGCGCCGGAGGTCCGCAGCCCATTAAAGAAACGTCAACTCGGCATAGGTGCGCCGGGAATTATGGGTCACTGGCTGGGAAGTTGTGTCGACTGCCTACTGGCCAGGGGAGTACCCCGTAATCTGTCACAATCTGCAGCTCGGCTTTGACCGCTTCCGGGACGGTCCCGCGATCTCGGGGCTCCGGGTGGGCAGGGACGCGGTGTAGAGCGGGACCAGGGGTGCAGACTGGTAGAATGGCTCACTACATGAAACCAGAACAGTGGTGCACCTGTTTTCACTATTTCACTCTAAGCAAATCACGCATGATTGTTTTACTCTGTGGGAAAAGCTTAGGAGGTGAAAGGAAAGAGGAGACGGGCAGAGGAGATCAGAACATGCAGCACTGAAGCTTCTGCAGATGACGAAAGTTCAACTGCTTTGAGCTGCAATGGTTTCTTGGAATGGAGTATCTCAAGCCCCAACCCCTCACCCACCGTCCCATTGTCTGTCTCTGTCTGCCTGTATCTGTACTACTCTAGTTAATCTCTGTTACCCCTGCCCAACCTGGAGATTGGCCTGCCTGCTGGAGGCAGGATGACCCGTCCCTAGTCCAGCCAGGGTGGAACCGGGCCCCTCGAGGTGCTTTGAACATACTCCCATCTCATCGCTGTAAAGGTCAGGGTCTTTTTCACACAGTGAGGTGTGGGCACGCTAAGAGGAGAAAGACTTCACCTTGGTGAAAATTCGGGACAGCACTTCTAAAATGCAGATTTGATGCTGAGTATGCTAACTCGCCGTTATATAGCTGTCGGAGTGACCTTTGTGAAAGCACCGTGAGGAGCCACGAAGAAGAATGAAGTTGTTTTAGATGTTTGTGATGTCAGCAGTCAGTAGGTACTGTGGACGCCGCTCCAGCCGTGAGTGGGTCTTACCCAGAGTGGATCTGAAGAAATTCTTGGCTTTGGATCCTGCCTTTGACAAGCCAGGGCAGTCAAGCTCTTATCAGTAGTTCCACAGTGGTGCTGGAAGGGAACCATCTTAAACACACACACACACACACACACACACACACACACACACACACACACACACACACACACAAACAAACAGTGTAGTATGTGCACAGGCAGTTCTTTCTTAGTTCAGTTCTTTCTTAGCTTCTCTTTGCTGCTCATCTGTTTTCTCACGTTCCTCCGCCTTATTCTCTCCTTCCAACTGGACCCAGAAAACAAATGAATTACTCATTAAATCAAATCTAACCACGCCTGAGCCAGAAGAGGAGAAATGGCATTCTCTCTCTCTCTCTCTCTCTCTCTCTCCCTCCCTCTCTTTCCATCGCGCTCTTTCTCTCTGTCTCTCTCGGTCTCCCTCTTCCTTCCTCTAGTGTAATAGATTTATTAGGTGAGCTCAGGCCCTGGGCTGTCACCACTCAGCACACTTTTAAATCAATAATTGGAAATATTAATTATCACAGCTGGGATGCTCCATTTGAACATGTTTATTCCCCTATTAGGTGCAACAGAGGGGAGGGAGGCCGCTTTGATGGCCTGCAAATGCTTATTAATGATGAGGGGATAGGGGCTAGGCTGTTATCGCACACTTCAGCTGGATTTACACATGCACACACACACACACCTGTCTATGTAGCCACTGTAGAAGCTTCGACTGTGTCATTTGAGAAGAATATTAGCCAACTTCAGATTTGGCCTTAGTCTGCATACTCTGCATATATTTATTCCTCCTGATACTCTTTTAGAGGGACTTTTACATGCTGAATTATTAAGTTTAGGTAATAAGATGTGTTATAAGAAAACAAAAAATGAAGTTTGATGGGCAGAATGCTACATATGAGAGTTTGAGTAACACCCGAAAAGCTCATTTACACTCATAGGACTGTGTTCTTCTGTGTGCCTGCACAGAATGTAACTGTTATTTGAGTCCTTTATCAGAAAGAAAAAAACTTGCTTTTGTACACTTTTTACACCTTAACTAAGGTTGTTGTCTGACTCTTAAAAGAAAGCCATTAATATTGTCTCCACCAGCTGCTCCTTGTATGAATAGTCACACCACCCTGCAAAAACCAACACTAGATTTATTGCACATTTGTCATATATGGAAGCAAAGAGACGCGGGCCAGATTTGGCTCCCAGCATCCTGTAATATACTGATTGTTCTGAATTTACATCCACTGGGGCTCAGCAGTTCGTAATCAGACGTTACTACAGGAGGTGAGGCATTATGTCTGTTCAGAATAGCTGCCCCTCTTCCCCCAACACACACACACACACACACACACACACACACACACACACACACACACACACACACACACACACACACACACACACACTCACACACACACACTCACACACACACACTCACACACACACACACACACACACACACACACACACACACACACACACACACACACACCTTTGTTTACGGCATTTCAAAAACATTATCCCGCTATAGTAAACACTGGCATTACCTATGTGCGGTGGAGGAGACAGGTGCTAACACCTCCCCCCAAAACGGGCCGCGTTCAGATCGCATCCAGAGGCCGTTGAAGAGAGGCTGCGGTAGCCGCGGGAGAACGAGACGGCGTGTGTGTCATCACGAGCGGTCGACGCCCTCCTGTCGGTTGGGGGGGGGTTCCGGATTGTTCCGCCGAGCTCAAACAACAGATTGGAGAACGCGGGAACTCTGCCGTGCTACGCACCGCGGGGAGAGCATGGCGCGGCGTGTCTGAGTGTGTCTTTCTGCTAGCCTGACTCCATCAGCATATGTGTGGGGGCATTAGGGTGGAGTCTAGACCGAAGAAATGTCGCTCAGCTGAGGAGGAATCTTATCTGTCAGCTGCAGGCATCTCTCGTGCTCTCTTTTCTCTCTCCCTTTGCCTATACAGCCCCCCCCCCAACCCCCCTCCACCCACCCCTGCTCCACCACCTTCATACACTGACTGTTTCAAACGCAGCCGAAGCCTCCTCGAATCTATCACAATTAGAGCACATGTTGTGATTTGCGGAGAAAGGCGTCATAAGGCAATCCCCCCCGGTGCCCCCGTTTTATCATATGAGTAAAGAAGGTTTGGAAAGGGAACACATGGAGCGGTGGAGAAAGGCAGAGAGCTCTCACAGGACCCGGGCTAAATGGTTTCCCTGACAACAGCATGAGTTCATCAACTGTCGGTCTTTGTTTTGTGTGTGAGTGCGGGCGCACCCGCGCGCGTGTTGTGACTGTGCATATAATAACGGGGAGTGCGCATGTTAGATGTCTGTCCGTGCCATTAGAGGTGAGAAAAATGTAATAAACTGAAAGTCGTCGATTCCCCACATGCTTTGGTGGGGAGGGAGGAGATGGGGGGGGGGGGGGGGGGGGGGGGGGTTTGAAGGCATTGCCCGCAAACAAATAGCCCATTACTGCTGCATTTTATGGCCGGGACAGTGACTAGTTTCAGACAGGCCTCCATAAAGCTTGCGAGTAAGACCGATGTCTGTGAAATTCATCTCCGTGATGGGCACTTGCCGTCGTCGAGGCACTTGCGGGACTGCGGGAAAATCGGCCGGGCCGCGTGTGCCGTCACGGTCTCCATTACGGGACGTTCCACCGGCAGTGGTGCGTGCGCCCGGAGTCGTGTTCCAGAAGGCGGCCATTCCGTCCGACGCAACACATTCACCAGTCACCAATGTTTGTGTGTCATGTCAAGTGCGGGAGATTGCTTCGATTTTTTTCATTTTTATTTTATTTTATTTTTTTTTATGACCGGCACTTTCGATGAAAAAAGAGCAGGCCTCTTCAATTAAGTGAGCCGCAAGGAAGAACTAGTTATCATTCTTATTTGAAACTTTGGGACAGCTGTGACCTTAGTGACATTAATCACAGGGCCCGAGACAAAACGGCAGAGGTAAACCCAAGCCCAAGAAGGCACACTATCGTACCCTCTCCCCCTCTCTCGCATGGACTTAGCCCCAGCTAGTTATTATTTACGATGGATAAATTTATGGAATAATTCCTTTGAGGAAGGTTGTTCAGCTCCTCAAGGTGAAAATGGATATGTTTAGCACTTAATGAATCTGGCTTGGCCCTCTCCACCCATATATCAGCATGTTATTAAGCCGTTTTAAAATCCCATTATGGTGTTTCTCCTTGAACAAGTCAGGCTTTTATGGCACTGGCCTGTCTTTAAAACTGACCTCTTTCAGTTCGCCTCCAGAGTTGGACAGTAAAAGAAAATATGTTGGAGAGAGAGGAAAAATGTTGATCCTGGACATCCTCAGATATTTTTCAGGGACTTTCAGGGTTTTTTTTTTTCCGAGTCCGAGTGCATGTGGGAGCAATGGTGGCGCGGTAATAAAGAGATTTCAGATGGCTGAGAAGGCTGTTACGAGCACGAATTTGGGAAGGTTTGGCACAATACAGCACATCACAGCTCTTCATCAGAATTCCGCCCGTGTTGCTATGAACAGTTTGCTATGGATCGATCCAAAGCCCCTGAGTCGATGGAGAATTACTATAAAGGGTTCATGACTCTCTTGTTTCTTGCAAAGTATCTTTAGTTGCAATGTGAGTTGTAATGATTTTTTGGTGTGAATTATTCTAAATTATTACATTCTTTCATTTTTATAGTACATTTATACTTTACTTTGGATTTTATAGATATTTATAGTACATAAGACTTGTACGTTTCAATTTCAGTTTGCATTTGGCCATTTGGTGTTTGTTTTAAATCATGGTACTTGTAGGAATCTGAACATCGAAACCATGCCGGTCATTCAATCTTCTGACATCTTGGGTCTTTAATTAGTCCTCAGAGATGCATAAATATTGATTTATTTAAAAGACACTTGTGCTCTTCAGCTCTTCACGGGACAGGGTGTGAAACTTCTCTTTCTTTTTTTTTTTTTGCTTAGGTGAGGGCAGTGTGAGAAAGTGAGGAAAACCTAGTCAACCTCGACAAAAATAATGAAAAAGAGATCAAGGTGTAGAAATACTGGGAGAAAACGCAGCACCTAAAGACTGTAGTGACAGAGGGATCTAATCCAGCAAATGCCATTCTTATCAGGCTCTAGTGGATTACTGTGAGCCTCCTAACCACAGAATTCTCCGCTTACAGACACTCTGCACAGCCACAGGGCCGGGGATCAATAGGTCGGCATTGATCTCCCGCTCCCCCGAGGCCGCGCCACTTTTATTGTTGTTGCATTTCACTTTGCCCGCGCCATTACTGTCGTGCTCTCCAGCCACTGTGGCATCACGTGTGGAAGAAAAACTTTCTTTTCTTTCTCAGCGGGGCCGGCTGATCGCAGTCGAGTCTCAGGGCTGTAGGATTCGCGTGTGATCAGGAGCGATCAGATCTTGCGTGATCAGGTGGGATCAGACCTCGTGTGATCAGGTGGGATCAGACCTTGTGTGATCAGGCACAATCAGACCTCACGTGATCAGGCGCGATCAGACTTCACGTGATCAGACCTCACGTGATCAGGTGGGATCAGACCGTGTCATCAGGCGCAATCCGACCTCACGTTATCAGGCGCGATCAGACCACGCGTGATCATGCGCGATCAGACCTCGCGTCGTCAGGCGCGATCAGACCTCGCGTCGTCACACCTCACGTGATCAGACCTCACGTGATCAGTCGCGATCAGACCTCGCGTCGTCAGGCGCGATCAGACCTCACGTCGTCAGATGCGATCAGACCTCACGTGGCCCCACTAACCCCTCTGTCTCTCCGCTCTTTCTCTTTCCACAGATGACACGGCCCATCCAGGTGAAGCCGGCTGACAGCGAGAGCCGTGGAGGTAGCCGCCTCTCTCCCCTCCCTCTTCCTCCTTCTCTCTTTTGCTCTTCTTTTTGTTATTATATGGCTGCGTCTGATCCCCCTTCAGCCTTGCCTCCTTACTCCTCGTGTCTCTGCCTGTCCTCCTCTCTCTCTTCCTCCTCTCGCTCTCTGTCGGTCTGATGGATGTCCGGAGTATTCATTTTAATTAAGGAGGACGTGGTTCTACTGAACAGAGAGGGATGTGGCTTCTGCTGCCTGTCTAACCTTGCCTCCCCTGCCAAGCCCATTAACGACACACTGTAAATTAAAAAGTAATTAGCCAGGATATTGGGACGGGGGCCCCGGGCCCCAAACTCCCAACTAGATGTCTGGTCAAGCGGAGGGGTATATTGTAAACAAGAGGTGTAAACGCTATGGGGAAGTGGGGGTATGCAGAGGAGACACACAGGTGGCCAAGCAATCAATTACAGTTGGAGCTTTTGCCAAGACCTTCATTTACTCATCCTTAATTTAGGCTCCTTTGAACTCTGCCATGTGATTGTTTGTTTGTTTGTTTGTTTGATGGGGGGGATGGTTGGTTTGTGTATGTGGAAATGCATTCATGGAGAGAGAAGATGATGCGCATGTATCATGGGTTGTTGGGTTTATTCTGCATGATAGGCTGTGAATGAGAGTCTAGGATTTTAAGCACAGCTCTCCTGGTGAACATTTAGTTGTGGTCATGGGTTTGAGGAGCCAGCCAGCTCATTACATGTACTGGAACGTTCGGCTGTTCTTAAGACTACGTTTTCCCAATTTGGCTTCCTGGTTTTCCCACTGCCCAAATGGTCCATCCCAGTAGCGGACAGGCAGGTCTTCCTCTGTGGAGACTGATGGCCCATAAAGCCCCATTGATTTTGCCATTGTGGAGGTGTGTGTTCGCATTAACCACGACACTCAGCTGTCTTTGGGCTTCCCTGCAAGTGGCCAACTTTAGCTCTCCCCAGACCCTGCTTGGCTGTCCTCAGACTCCCTTATTGCCTGACTCCTGGTGATCCTGCCTGAGATGGAGAGCATGCTTAGCCCGGACCCAATAGTTACACATCATCTTAAATGAACAGGTCAGAGTAGCACCTCAGGAGCAATCCAACACCAGTGTGACTTTAACGGTTTGGCAGGATTTCTAACCACCCCCCGGGTCCGCCCCCGTGCAGACCGCCACCCCAAGCGGTCGCTCCATGGCAGCTCTGGGAACCCTGCGACGAAGATCTCGATCTTCTCACGCATGTCCTTCGCTCCCCAAGGTAGTGGGGGATCCATGAAACAGACCTTAATTATGTTTCTCGCAGTAATGGCGAGATGGTGCCCAGGATGGACAGTGGTTGTTCTCTGGGGTTGTTGCAGGTTAGCTGGAGGAACTCATGATGCTCCCAGTTCTAATTACTCTCTTAATCTCATTAGTTGGTTTAAAGGTCATTGCACCTCTTTGAAGGGAAAAGCAAACTCGTGTCCTCTCAGAAGGGCCCTTTTAAACCTCAAGAAACCTCTGCCCAGAAGGACTATCTGTCTCGAGTTATTAAGACTGCAAAGATAATGTGATTAAATTTACCCTCTCAGTTCTTTTTTCATTATTACAATCAGATGCCTCTGCTGTTCATGTGCACAAAAATCTACTCGATAGCTTATCGGCTTGACATGCTGCCTGGTTAAATTAAGATGGTGGTTATCATTTAAAAATACCCTGAATTATGACAGGTTGCAACCTTGAATTTATGAGGACACATTAACTGGTTGTGATATTACTGCTGTCAGTAGCAAGCAATTATCATTTTAGCACACTTAATGCAGATGAAACTTTCGTCTTGGCTGCTATACTACAGAGGAAACAATTTTGTTGAGGAAATAGTCTAGAACTAGAACGTAAGTGCAGTGAAATGGCAGCTTTTCACTCTACTGGCCCAGTAATTCATAATGGTGGAAAGCATGTGGGACTGTGAGTGTTGAAAATTAAAATGAAGAATTATATGACTGAGAACTTCCAATGCATCATCCATGTTTTCCTTTTTACTCTTCTACATGAGCGTATGTTTATTGAACACTACCCGTTCTAACACACCCTCGTCCAATCTCTCTCTCTCTCTCTCTCTCTCTCTCTCCCCTCTCTCTCTCTCTCTCTCTTCATCTCTCCCCTGGTGCTCCAATATGAAACAGATTGATTTTGCTTCAGAGACAAGGCTGATGACTGGCACTGGCTGGATATAAAGGTGGTTGCTATTGCTTTTTGAAGGGCTGTTCAATGCCCCTCGGAGGCCCTTGAGCCCTAACAGAGGATAAATCAGCTTTAGACACTTTGATTTCGACACTCCATATGCCCTGTTCTTTGTCCAGTTGCCCCTCAAACACTCACCTGCCCCTCTTCTTTTGACTGGGTCCAAAAAAAGCTTTTTCCATTCTTTAAACTGCACCTCTGTCTGTCCGCCTGTCCCGCAGCCCGGCGCTGGTCCGATTCAGACTGATGGTAGCCCATAGTCAGGGTTTGGTTCCATGCCATATCCTACCCACACACGTACACAGCCGGGGCCGCTCGGCCCACACCACAGCGCCCTGCCTGGTTCCGGTCTGGCTCGGGCCGGCCGCTCCCCGCCGGCCGCAGGAAGGAGGGTTGGACCCGCTCGCACTCCCTCACACACCTCAAAGTGGAGACCCCGACCCCGGGGGAAACACAGAGCATCCACGTGTTCCTTACTGGAATAACGAGTCCAGCAGGGAGGACCCAGGGGTAGTAGAACACTCCCGCACACGCCACTTTACAGGCTCAAGATCTGTGCTTCACATCAGCTTGGAGAAAAGAAAAAAGAAGAAGCTCAAAATCACTCAGACCCTTCCATTAAATAGCTTTGTTGACTCCCTTCTGCTGAACAGCACGGCCTTGGATGAGGAAAAGGGCAAATGAGAGGGCAGCATGGTGGAAGTGCTGTGTATTTTCCTGCGGAGAGGGAGAGAAACTCAAGATTGCTTGCTTAGATTGCACTCGGCTGGGTGTAAATAGGAGGCTACCTGGAGCAGGATGAGGAGGATAAGGTTGTGCTAATCCCTCATACGAGGCCCCAGCACTTAAAGTATTCTTGAGCCCGAAGACTCGGAGTGGTGAAAATGTCTCCTACACAGAAGACGCGCACCCACCGTCATGCATGCAAACCGAACCATTTACTGTCAGTGGGAGAAGATTTACAATGAGATGGAGAAGACTTAGAAGGATTGGGGAAAAGGAGACTTAATAGGTTGAAAATTGAAAATTGAAAAAATTTCTAAAAAGGGGGAAAAAAACACTAGAGCTTTAACTCAAGAACTTAGCAAGTGTAGTAATTCAAATTCCCAGCACAGTGCTGCCGTCAGTCTTCAGAATCATGCCTTCTTAGCAGAACGCCTACGTATTCTCTCTGTAGCTCACACACACACACACACACACACACACACACACACACACACACACACACACACACACACACACACACACACACACACACACACACACACTCTCTGCTGATTATACACATGCATAACAACACACGTTCATTGCAGCACCTGTGTGGGGCGCAGCGGAGGGGCCCAGAAGGTTACTGAAGCTGAGGATGGAAAGGTCAGAAATCGTGTTTCGTTTTCCTCTGGCTGAGAAGTAATTCCGCCCAGCAGACTGTTTTCCTGTTGAGGCAAGGCAGGGGTGTGGTGTGTGTGTGTGTGTGTGTGTGTGTGTGTGTGTGTGTGTGTGTGTGTGTGTGTGTGCGCGCATGTGTGTGTGTGTGTGTGTGTGTATGCGTGCTTGTGTGTGTGTGTGTGTGTGTGTGTGTGTGTATGCGTGCTTGTGTGTGTGTGTGTGTGTGTGTGTGCGCGCATGTGTGTGTGTGTGTGTGTGTATGCGTGTGTGTGTGTGTGTGTGTGTGTGTGTGTGTGTGTGTGTGTGTGTGTGTGTGTGTGTGTGTGTGTGTGTGAGATGGGCTAGGGTGGGGGTGGATGGATGTGTAGACACAAGGTTATCCAGTCAGCCACCCTGACTCCCTCTGCTGTCACCCCCAATAAGAGCTGCTCCCTTATCACAGTCACAATCACCTTGAGGAGCGAAACCCGTCTTCTTCTCCCTGAGCGATGTGAGGACTGGTCTGGGGATGCCACCCAGCACAACGGGCCTCCCATTCCCAGCCTCCAGGCTCCTGTGGAGGGCCAGATGGCCCCATGCCTCCTCTTCCACGGGTTTTTTTTTATTACGCCTTTATGCGTACAGTCAAAGCCCTAATTTGAGGGGCAAATATGCAGCGTATTTATACAGCAATCCTACGTCACGTGATTGTTGCATCGTAAGTATATTTTTTAGAGTATGTAAAAGCTGCATAGGGGCCTTGCTGTTGCTGTGATGGAATCACATTACCTTACAATCTTTATTCATGTGAGCGGGCTGAGAGTTGGCCAGTTGTGTTGCTGGGAGGTTGTTGTCGAGAGGCCTCTGTGACTGTGGGCTTGCTGATTGCACGCGCTCTGGAGGAGGCTCTCCGGGTGTTCTGATTGGCCGGCTGGGTCAGAAGGACCAGAGCCAAATCACTGCAATCACCAAGCTGCTCTCTCTCACAGCACTAATGACACTCCTTCTTATGCCGCTTCCTCATTAAAGCACCTACTGCCCCACACACACGCACGCACGCACGCACGCGCAGACACACACACACACACACACACACACACACACACACACACACACACACACACACACAGCTCCATGTATGGGTGCACATATGTGTGGCCACACTCATATCCTCCCACCACACACCCTCACTTCCTCACAAACGCACGCTTCGCTTCTCACACACCCGTCCAGATGTTTCATAAACGTTCCCTGTCACCCCGACAACCCGGCAACCCTTCAATTTACCCACAGTTCAAGATTGCGACACAGAACGCCACGTGCCTTTCTAAAAGCAGCAGTGACAGTCTCCTTCAGACGCACACACACACACGCACACACACACACACATGCAGGTCAGAGAGGCCCGGCAGTGGGTCCGAGCAGCCCAGATGGGGCGGGGCCGGCTTCAGGGCGCAGCGCGGCTGAGCGGCTCCATCAGCAGATGGGAGGAGATTAGATGTGCCTAGCCACAGGGCTGCACTGAGACCAGCCGCACCCAGCAGCAGCTCCCAGAACATTCCGCCGAGCTCCGGCACCATCTGAGCGGATTACTGTAGGATTCCCACACAATGCACATGCCAGAAAATAGCTCAAGGATTTTTTTTTTTGTCACAAGTACACTAAATCAAATCGATGAAATTTACATGTAAAATCCCAAGCTGCTGACAAAGTCGCGTTCTCAAATGTACGGGAAGAGAAGGTGGAGACGTTCAGCTTTTCGCAACAATGGATTTTGATGTGCCACTTCTGGTGGGGGAAGTTTGGAGTTATTATATAAGTCATTTGTAACTTGTTTCTGCCTCAACAATACATTAGGAGCCAGAGCACGAGAGTTCAGCTTGTTTACATTATAATCAGAAGTAAAGCACCCAAAAGGTAAATATAGCATGTGCCCGTCGGTAAGGAAGTGTAACACGGTTCTGATATTTTGGCTCCTGTCTCTGCCGCACCAGAATGAAACGAATCACTGACTGGGCAAGAAAAGTGTAGCAGTAGTGGCTGTTTACATCCACGTTGCCTGAACCGTTTTAGACATCCTCTTCCTGTGACCTTCCTATACACCCACAGACCCTCAGCCACTGGCCAGTGTTTTTATGGTGGTTAGCCAACCACTCTGCATTTTTTCATTTTAAATGACACTGAAATGCTAAGCACCAGCGCGTTTCTTGTCTTGGTAGCATTTGTTCGTGCTTTCAATGTTGCTTTTGAGACTTCCGCTATGGCATGAGCAAGTTTGTGTTTGATAACAGATGTTTTATACGGAGACGTTTGGTTCCGTCTTAGTGGCGTGCAGAAGAAAATAAAAGACTTTTTATTTCTCATTAATTCCTCCCAAATCCTCTACATCTAAATGGAATCAAAACTGACCTGAATCCTTTGTGCGCATTACAAAAAGCTTTATCAGATTAAAATATGGACCTGTGCATGTCCTTGCCCCTGCTTTCTTTTATGTGCCCTAAATAGAGAGAGAGAGAGAGAGAGAGAGAGAGAGAGAGAGAGTTTGGCATGCTTAGGACAATAAAGGAAACAATCCAGGTATATCTTAAGCATCGAAAGCTTTTCAATGAATGCACTCTCTTTTGGGTTATTTTAACGCCATAATTCTGTACGGTCAATTTCCTCTGACTGAAGGATCTAAAACCCTCCAAAGGAGTCAGGTGAATGGAACACGCACAAGGCATTCAGAGACTCTCTCTCATGGTTTTTATTTCCTGAAAGTGAGCAACATTTAGCTATACGCACTGGATGAAACGAAATGGGATTTTGGGAATAAAGGGGTTTTTGGAAAGAAGAGGACAAGGATTAGGAATGTTGATAGCTCAATCTCTGAGTTCTCAAGGAATTTTCTCTAGTTTTTTGCACGTTTTCTTAAATATGTCTTTAAATGTGCTTACCTATAGCACGATACCCATATATTTCAAATCAAAATGTTCACACCTGCCTTAATGGATGAGAGCCCCACTAAGAGGGCGAAAGATCGCAGATGTCTGTAAATATTGTTCCTTGTTGCTGTTTCCTCTGTCCTCATTTCGTAAATTGGCACTGACCCTCAGTGCCATAGTGTGATTCATCAGTGACTGAAAATTGACCACAAGGCAACAGTCTCATGCTGTTCTAGCTTTAAAACCTAAGAGTCTTGGCACACGCTGTATCAGGGACCTCTAGGAATGAGAGGTTTCCTGGCCCATAGTGAAGCAAGGACACTCCAGACATTACTCATTGTTTCCCCTTTAAACTCCTCCACTCTCTCCCTCTTTTACTCTGCTCATTTCTCGGTTCCATCCATCTGTCTGCGAGACCTGTTACGGATCGTTTACATCTCCATTATTTATGATTCCCACCGCACGCCCAAAAATAGCCCAGCGGCAGACAGCGGTTAGACCCTCCATCAGAAACTCAGGTCTGACGGGGGACTTTGGGGGGGGGGGGGGGGGGGGGGGGGGGGGTGGTCCGGGGGGTCACTGAACCCACCATACTAAAGGTATGATGCTTCACAAAGCAGAGAGGATCTAAGCAGTGCTTACTTCAGCAGGCAGCGGGAGGGGGGTGTGGGTGTGTTGGCACGGCGGGGGGGTGCGCATGGGTAGTGGGAAGGGAAGAGCGCGCTGGGTGGTTGTAAAAAGCCCGGTAGTCGTCGGAGGAGCTGTAACCTTTGCCGTGGAGCGTGAAGGAACTTCCAGCACATTAGCATCGCTGCCTTCTCTCTAGAGCACGTACCTGTGGCTCCGCTAATGTCGAGCGGCCAGGAACGCTGTCGTCCACCGGATTAACTATCTTGTCCTTGCTTGCGAGAGTTTGGTATTAATTTATGTGCCTGAAGGGATCGCCGCCCTCCCCCCAGTCTTCTCAGCTACCGCGTTCCATACTGTTGGTGTTATAATGAACCTGGCGAGTCCTCAGCTCCCATCGCTGAACTGGTTCCAACAGAGAGGCTTCCGAATGGCATTCACTGTCAGCGCTGACTGAAAGTGACAGAACGAACCTTCACTTCTGAACGGCAGCCTTCACCAAAGACACATTCAGATATAAATACAGAACACATTCAGAGTGAGAAGCGGGTGAAAGGAAACGCTGGCTGTCTGCAGCGCCGTCTTTGCTGATTGCTTCAACATAACAAACACGAAGGGAGTCCGGAACACAAAGGAGACCGCGGGCTTCAAATGGCCGCCTTACCTTCGGCTAGCGGCACCCTGACCCGACACCTGAACCAATCTTTCTCGAGAACATGAACTTCAAAGAGCACTTTGATGGCGGAGGGGGGGGGGGGGGGGGGGGGCTCATTGTCGAGATCAGAGCACGAGTGGCTTTTCTTTCCAGATTAGCCTCCTCCGAGTGAACTTCCGACTAATGACAGAGATGCATCATGAAATGCAGCCAGAGATCTTCGGTCTATGCGAGGACAGACGTGACGAGAACGAAAATTTACTGCAAAACTCCCACGCACAGACTTGCAATGGAAAAGCAGGATGAGATAAGGGCTGCGGTCCAATTGCACTTGGGTTTTAACTAGAACACTGAAGTAGTGCAAAAGATTCTGCCTGCCGTTGCTAGTGTGTACCCAACCAGTATCAAGGGTACTTGAAGGACAGTAGAATTATGGTCTGGAACAATACTCACCTGGCCAGACCTTTTCTTTCCAGAACTACATTAACCATTACTTAGCCCACTTAAGAATAAACCAGCTGTGTTTGTATAGAAATACGACTTTCAGCTATATTGAACTGTTTTGGAATGCGTTTTCAGCTCAGTGGTGTGCACAAAACAAATGATACAACAGATCTATCGTTCAAAAGTATCATTACAGCTGTTTATCACAGGTTTCACGTGTCAGGTGAGCAAACACAGAAAAAGCTCATGTTTCATAACAGGATTTCCACATGCTGACAGATCCAGGTAGCAAAACAGCACTGAATCTACCAGTGTTATTTCTTTGATTCACAAAGACACTAATTGAATGTTTAAATCATCATTGAACTCTGTTGTTAGAATAAGCGGCTAAATGGTTAAAAAGCAGATAAACACATATTCAATGTTACAATTTACACTCCAATTTAAATCACCTTGATGTTACTGGACTGCTGTGGATTTGCCTTGGACACTGCGATCGCCAGGCCAAATCTCACCGAGAAACCCGCCGCTATTTCCCGCCAGCATCTGCCTTGCGAACAGTCGGGTTTGATGGTGTTAAGAGGCTCATACAATGACGTCCCCAACCCCAGCACGCCGCTGCTCACTGATCAACACATGTTCAGAACTTAGCCAGTCACCACTGTCATTTTTCCCAGTGACATCAACACTGAGTTGACAAGCATGTTTTTTCAGAGCTTTTGATGGAGAATCCCTTGAACACTTGGAGGGAAGAAGCATTTCAAACACTTAACGCGATTCCCGCACAAGCTTCCTTAATTTACTATGTGAAGTGTTTTGGCAAGGTCATCAGAGCATGTCCTACTCTATATACCAGGAGTACCTTTCAGGAAAAGATTAAATAACATTTACCCAGTGAGTTAGAATTCATTTTTTAGGCCAACAGTGTAAACATTTGTTTAAATAATCAAATTTCTAAGAAGCAGCTAAGACAGAACATGGACATATAATATTCATTGTAGTTCTGTGTTTGCCAATTTCCTTAACCAAATGACACCTGTGAGGGGTACAGCTATGCAAAGCCCCCTCTCCTGTTTTATATACACCTTAAACACGGCACGGCCTTGTTTGATGTTCTTTACATCATCTTCCTCTGTGTCCGACTGATGCCGAAAGCACAGTGACAAAAGTCACGTCTGTTTGGTTATTGAACGGTTCCTTCCATCAATGATTTTAATGTAATATTTGTTAAATATTTGTAAATATTTATTAACCATAAACTTTTCAAGCAGGAAAAAACAGGAAGTGTTTTAGGTTTTCAACTGCAGAGGTCAGGTAATTAACAATGGTCTATGTTGTATTTTATACCACACACCATATACCACCCGTGGGCACACTACAAAGTTCAAGCTATGCCACGCTTCATCATTTACACCTGTGATAAATGTTTTGTGTGATTTTACTTTAGTTAATGTAATAGTCGATGGATTTGGAACTGTGCAAACTTCAAACCTTATCAAGGACTCTGGAAATTCTATTTGCAAGGATGTAATGATTTCAAAACACAGCAAAGCATACAGCATTTCAAAGGTAAAAAATATAATCTTTCAAGTGTAGTATTTTGAAGAAGAGAAATCATAAACCAAAGCTAGCTCTTGCAACATTGTGCCAAACATTCTACATGTCCCAAAATGTCCCGTCAGTAGGCTCAAATATTAGAATTAGAAAACTTCAGACTTGAATGCACATATAGTTTTGTCTGCCATGTTGGCTAGGTGCTAACTAGCTAGTTAAAATTCGGCTGCTGCTGGTAGCTAAATTTTACTAACTGAGATTCACATCTCTAGACATAACGTGGCAAGCAGGTAGATGTGAAGAGACTGGATAACTTCAAAGCTTCAGGGCAGGTATTTAACTGGCTTTTATTTTTCAAATTTACAATTTTATTACATAATGTATTTGACTCACTGGCCTTTTTTTCAGATATACCTTCAGCTACATATTGTGCGCATTGTAGTAAAAAAAAAAAAAAAACCCTGTCTTTAATCCTAAATCATAATCTGTCTCATTTCTGAGATGACCATCTCAACTTCATTATACATTCTCCTATACATGAATTTTTGAGAGCGATGAAACCCCTGATCGATGCTTTTTCAACTACACTTAAGTCTGAGATTAACATCGATTCCATGTCTCTGTTTTAATGGCAACTGATGGTTGCCATGTCAACTCTTCATTATTCACTTTAAGTTCACCATAATCGAATGTTGATCCTATGTATGTTTGCTAGATTAGCCAAATCTAATTTAGGTTAAACAACGTTACTAATGCAGTTATGTTTACAAATGCCATAATTGCATTAATCAAATGAGAAGTAGCGATCAAACGTTTGCTTGTTCAAAATTTTGCTTGTATAAACAACAGTGGGAGGTTTTGGCGGCATAATTTAATCTCTTGCGTAGGCGCTTTAATCCTAACATAATCTAGTCAGGTTCTTCAGCATGATGTTGTATATGTTCCGAAGGCTAAAATTGTTCAGTATATCTGCAGAGAACAGCTGATTACATTCAAGGGTCCAGAGTTTTTGTGTAGCTCATAGATGACATGGAAACATTGAACAGCGACTTGAAAAGATTTAAAAACATTGTTCCCCTGCCCTTGTGCGCGCGCACACACACACACACGCACACACGCACACACACACACACACACACACACACACACACACACACACACACACACACGCACAAAACCCCTCCACACACAATTGCACAAACTGTTCTATAGTCCCATGTTCAATTTATGTCAGCCGAGATTTAGAAATATGGCACAGACTGGAATCTCTTTAAAGTTGTAATATGAATATAAATAAATAAATAAATAGAAGACAACTTGGGCCTGGTCATGGATATCTGCCTCCCATTAATGTTGTGAGGGAATATGGGATTCACAGAAATATGCTTGAGGGAGAATGTATTTAACTTGAGCACACGCGCCTGCTGAGAACCGGAAAACTGGGATTCATTTGGAATTGCAGGATGTTGAACCCATGGAGATGGTTGGAGTGCGTGTGGCCAACCTTGGTTCAGTGTGTACCAATGCCCCGGCATGAGACGCCTGGCATGAAAGAGATGGACAAGAAAAGGTTTGAGCCGGTTGGGTTGAGGGGCCCTAAGAAACAATCTCGTTTGATTAGTGAAAACATCAGAGGCATCATTGATGGAATGTTGTTGATAGGTAATGCCAGGAATGGGGTGCTGGTCTTTTCTCCTGGTATTAGCTCCTGTAGGATTTTAGCCCTGTGTACTATCTCCATTATTAATCTGGGAAAACAAGATCCTTCAGATTCCCTCAGAGCAGAATAAACAAAGAAGTCTCTCCATGATTGTTATTTCTCTCCTGTATTGCATACTAAAAAATGGTGTCACTCGTTGGCACACCAGACAGGTAGAGTCCTCGGATGCATACGGTTCTTCGACGTGTGCGTGATGATGGAATTACAAGCTTGTCCTTAGTCTAAATATACTGACAAATAACTGGCATTTTTACAACTGTTTACCCGTTGAATAATGAACACTATTTGAACGCTATTTGCAGCCTCTCAACATGGTGCCCTGTTCTAACAATAGCAGACACCATCATTTGCGGTATCATAGATTCCTGTTCCACGTCTTTATCCCTCATGGTTTGAAACTTTCCTCACGCCAGGCCGATAGTTGTCACGGCAACATTGGACAATGAAGTGAAAAGATTTAAAAGTGATGTCCCCTGTATCAGGCTGACATTTGCAGGACACGATGCAAGTGTGGACGCGAGAGCCGTTCGTCGGTCATGCGCGATGCACCAGGAGCAGCTGTGCCAGCGTTTATCCCGCCTCTGCTCCGCTGTGCGCGCTCGTCCGTGACTAAAGTTCGGCCGCGGCCATGCGGAAGACCTCAGCGTCACCACGTATGGCGTCGGGTGCTGGGGGGGGGGGTTGTCACGGCGACATGTGTGCCATGAGCCCACATCCCCCACCATGCCCCCCACCTTCCTTCCTCCTCAGTGTTTTTCTCGAATGGCGGCCCATTGCGGACACCATCCATCTGAAATCTTGAAGAACGAAGCGTAACACCATTACGGTGTCTTGGTCATGAATGTGAGCGAGACATTTTCGTGTACAAAATGTCCCCAAACACAGCAGGTTTTGTGAAACTCAGGAAATGTGGGTTGCAATAATATTTATTAAAATTCACTTCAGGCTTTGTTTGACGTTGCGTCTTGCCAAAATTGACCCCTTTACATTTTTACATTTACATTTGATGGCATTTGGCAGACGCCCTTATCCAGAGCGACTTACATTTTTTATCTCTTTTTTAAAATATATATACAAGTGAGCAATTGAGGGTTAGGGCCTTGCTCAGGGGCACCTCAGTCATGACCTCAGGTCTGGGGATTGAACCCACGACCCTCCAGTCACAAGACCACTTCCCTAACCACCAGGCCATGACTGCCCTGACTACCCCTTAAAACGAAGACCACCGTGGACAAGACCACCGTGCGATTGCGAGCGACCAGGGCCATCCAGCGGTGCCAACCCTGCGCATCTGCGTGTCGCTGCCCGCCCGTGCCACGCAGGGCCGGCGGGTACGGCTCCGCGGCTGGCAGTAGATTTGTTCACACCTACCGGAGAACAGCGCTGCCATGTGTTGTGGAGCACCTCGCGCGGATTATCGACGTGTTTGGAAACAGGAGGTGCTGGCATGCTCCACAGAGAACCAGCTGGATTAGCCCCGGCAGAATTTGTGACGAGCCAGCGTTCTGGCGCTGCCGCGTGCCAGCCTGGACTGGCACCGGCACAGAACCACTTATAGTTTTTGTGTTAACATGGAGAGAGCACTGTACCAGGGGAGAGCATCCAAGAGCATCTGGAGAAGCTGTGGTGTTTAGAACAGGTACCTTCATCTGCTTTATTTCAGGCATAAGTAAGATATAAATCACTACCCACCATGTGTTTAACATTACTTCTAGAATATAGAGCTATTCTGAATGTTTTGCGTTCTTTGTTTAATGTACCATCAGAGCTTTATGGGTACAACTTTGACAAGGAAGTACTAAAATGAATTCCAAAACCTTTTTCGCTTGTCTATTTCTAAGACGTAGTGTATTTTTATTCATTTATAGAAACCAATCACATTACACAAAAATAGGAGCATATATGGTCATACCATACAGTGAATTTAAGACAAATAGCTCAAGTTAAAAGCAGGGATATTAAACAACTCCGAATGCTAATGCACGGCAGTTCAAGACAGCACGTGAAACACAATGTATTAGACTATGGCAGTCCATAAACTAGAGTCTCACCTCCCTGGTGAAATCTAAAGTGCATCTCCAAATGGTGTGAAAGCCCTGCCAGTCTACTGCAAATTAGCTTAGTGAATGCATACACGCTATTGGCCCGAGCCCTTCTGGAGGCATGCTGCTTATCAGGGCAGCGAACGTGGTTTGCATGATTAGTTGAACTAACAAAGGCGGCTCGGTAAGTCTGCATGGCTGTTTCTACAGTTTGACTGTTATTCTCTGGAGACTGTCTAAAGGCTAAGCTAAACCAGGGGCGATGCATGAGAATCTCGTGCTAAGAGAAAAGCAACAGCTTTGTGGAAGGATTTAGTCATTTTAAACAAATTGGTTTGGAAAGTATCAAACAGGGATTTTGTGGGGTTCGAACGAAGCTGAAATGAAGCCTCTAGGGGGCGCACGGGTCACGTTCGCCCTGTGCCGCGTCGCCCCCTGTCTGCAGCGGGACTCTACTGCTCCCGTTCCCCTGTGTCCCCATTACAGAGCGACAGGCATTGTGGGGGAGAGAATTGGCTGTGTGGGCTTTCGGCCGGGCTTATCCACCGTGCTGGCATGGCCCGCCCGTCCGGAGCTTCCATTGGGCAGGAAAGAGGCCAGCAAGGCAGATCCACACAGGCCCAGGGAGGAGTAATGTGCCTCTGTCTGCCCACAGGGGGCCTGGAGACTCTAGCCCTATTGTCATTAGGGAGGGAGGGAGGGAGGGAGGGAGGGAGGGAGAGAGAGAGAGAGAGAGAGAGAGAGAGAGAGAGAGAGAGAGAGAGAGAGAGAGAGAGAGAGAGAGAGAGAGAGAGAGAGAGAGAGAGAGAGAGACGGAGACATAGAGGAGATGTTGGAAAGGGTCCCATGGCTACACACAGCTGCAAAGCCTCTATCACCTTTGGATGAGATCTTGCAGCATCTCTCCGTGCTCTGGCCACTCCTCACATCCTCAGCAGGTCTTCTTGCTAGCCTTCCTTTCCCGTGGTGAAAATATACTCCTCGATTTGCACGGCAGCCCGAGAGAGGACCAGGAGACGCACTTTATGCGAGTTGATGATTAGCTTGAGCGAGAGAGAGAAAGAGGGGGAGGAACATCTTGATTATCTTGCCCCTTAATTCAGGTCTTACTCTAGTATTTAAGGAATTACCGGCAACTTATCTTATAGCGAGGGAATTAAAGGAAATTAAATGACTTAAGCCAAATCTTCTCGGAAGAGGAGAAGCAAAATGGAAAATAGGCCCGGCACATGAGTGGTATCTAAAAGATCATCGAGGAACCACCTGCGCTGGATCTTCGTCCACGGAGCAGAAGGCGGAGCTACGTCACGCCGGCTGTCTTCTTCTTTCCCCTCAACTCCAGCGCTGCTCAGACGCGTTAGACGCCCAGTTCATCACACGCCCTGACGCCCGTGTACGTTTTGAGCCGAACTGTCAGGACCGTCACAGTAGCGCGTTGATTTCGGGAGCACACGGTGAAACACTCGCGTCTCTATAAGTGAAACTCTATGGCGCCGCTGTAAGAGTAGGCAAAGAGCCGCAGAGCTCTCAGCAGGGCAGGAGGCTCTCGGTCGCCTCTAATGCACTCTTTCCTGAAGTTTCTATATTTTCCCTCTCTTCCTCACTCCTCCCTCTCTCCTCTCCTTTCTCCTCAGCCAGCGCTTTTGCATGCATTGTTAAACAGGAGTGATGGAAGGGGGCCTGGTCATTATTCACCACGTCGCCTGGTTAATTTGTGTGCTCTTACAAGTACAAAGATGTCAGGCGGAAGCAGCCAGTGCTTACCTTGGCTTCCTCCGGGACCATTAATCCTTTGGCTGGTGTCGTCTCTGCCAAACCTCACCTGCGTCCCGACACCGCCAGCAAAGTGCTCTTTGGGTTTTTTTTATTTTTATAATCCTCTCCTCTTCTCTCCTCTCTCGGCGCTATATTTACACTGTGTTCCGGTCAGCTTTCATCAGCTGGAGGAATACGACAGCGATCTTGGGCAGGGTGGACGCAGGAACACCGGGCCAGGACCGCTACACCTAATTCAGACACTGTGGACAGGAAGAAGGCTCCTACCGTGTTCTTGTGGTCCTGGGAAAATGCAGCCACGGACACAAATCACACATATACAGTACAAAATCTGCTTCCCCAAATATTACGTTATAAATATTTTGTCATTTTTTGCACGCAATCGTCCAATTTTATCTTTAAAAATATGACAGTACAGTGCTAAAGCTGTTCACTGCCACACACACAGTACATTATTCTTCTCCATCCCTGCTGTAAACCCTGAGTATCACATTTGTTTGAAAATAATAACGAAAGACCCAGGAATGCAATTATAGATGTAATATCGGAGTGCGACCATTTCATCTGTAAGATATTCATTAAACTGCAAGTTTCATTTTGAGAGGAGCGAGCGTGTCTGTCTTAAGGCGAGTCCGGTACACGAGGACGGTCCGGGCCCTAGACGGACCCGCGTGCTGCCGTCTAAGCACACTTCCCGCCGGCCGCCGGTGATGGCCGATGTTGTTTGATGTTGCGATGGTGGGCTTCTGGCCTCAGCCTGTTGCTAAGGCGTGAGGCGAGCGTGCTCAGGAGGTGGGGGGAGGCGGCTCGGGCGGGAGATGAATGTGATTGGTTTGCGGGCCGACCACAGACTCTCCCATCTGTCTCAGAGTCTGCCATCCCATCTCCCAGGCGGTGGGAGGTAATTGGGTTCATTGTTCTCACCACAGGATCCCCTGGATTGAAAGCTTCATTATCTGGATAACCATGAATGTAAATGAGCCGCACGTATGCAGCCCGGATAACGGGGAAAAAATAGATCATTGCCCGCAAACGCAACCCAATCCCGCCAACACGCCTGCACACGCGCACACACACCTGCACACACTCACCACTCCCCGTCAAGCTCATGAAAGGCGTCCAGTGGCTGTCCCTACTAGACCTTACTTCTGTCATACTTTGCTCATGTCAGTCAGGGATTTCGGGTCTGAGCTCACCTCCTTGGGTAACCTTCCCATGGACCCCCGTGGCCTTGGTCACTGTGCACGGAGGCTAATTCACATGCAGTCCGCTCACCCTGAGGGGCTTTGTGGACATAAACCCAGACGTACACCCAGACGTAAATTCAGAGTGTAGTATAGCAGGGCCTGTGTTTGGTCTGAGCTATGTGTAGAACACATGAAAGACAGGAATCAGCAATGTGGCTGTTTACATAGTTTGTTTTTAGCAACAATATTTCAGCTCTTCAGTAGTTTGGTAGTGTGTTTTAGGTTATTTCTTCCCCACTGGGTCACTTTGAAAAATAAAAACATTTTTTCACTAGGTTTTCTGTAATGTAGGTACATAGAACTATTTTGCACATAAACACGGTTCAACATGAAAAAGTTTGCTAAGACATTTTGTTTGTATAATCACCAGGTCTTTCCAGGCTCTCAGTGTGACTTTCTTGTGAGATGTGATATGTCAAAAAAATTTCCCCATATTTTCAGTCAGTGTAATCCAAGCACTTAAATACTTTAAGTTGTTGAGAATTTGAGGCGTCACTTCTAACATTCAGCTGTTTCCTAAGTGGAGAGGCAGAGGCAGAGACTGTTTCTACTTAGTAAAGTGTTTCAGTCTTTCTCCTAACCTGTGTCCAAATATGTAAAGATATTTCCTGTATTAGGTAGACTTGATTCCAGATTTCCTTTACTGATGCACTCTGGTCTAGCAAACAAACCACTCTGGAGGGGTGGAACCACAATATGGCTCTCGTCCGCTGCATTATTCATGCCAGAGCCAGCGTACACTCGAGAGCATGCACACACATTGTAATTATGTACGGTCCGCCTGGTGGGGAAATGTCTGGAGATGCCTCTTGGCCTCTTGACAAGCAGGTCACTGCTGATCATCCAGCTCTCTTCACCAGGGCCGTCTGGAGTTGCTAAATGCTTAAAGAAGGAAACCTCTCTCTCTCTCTCTCTCTCCCTCCCTCTCTCTCTCTCTCTCTCTCTCTCTCTCTCGCTCAACTAAATAAACATGAGTACACACTGGACCGAGCGTCTCACAGATTCTCCAGCAAATCCGTCAATTAGCTGCAGATGTGATCTGCATAGGAGATTATGGCCATTTAAGGCATGTAGTGGGAAAAGGGCCTAATCTGGTCTCAGATGGGCAGTCTGCTTTCGTTCTTTCTGTTTTTGCTATGCTCACTACGATGAGCCAGTGTGCATGGGGGAGGGAGGGACGGCCTGGCCTACCTAAAGGTGCTCATTCCCCCCCGCAGACAACAAAAACGACCCAGAGATGAACAAAACCAGGGAAACAGGTCATACTCTACACCCATAGCCAGTCTCGGACACTGCAGGATGCACGTAGGTGATGTGGGCGAGGCCTCTTCCGACGTATGGTGTGTTTGTGCAGGACTGAACGCACCGGTCCGTTAGCCGGCCCGTTAGGAAGGGAGGCGGGGACGCTGGCTTCCTCTGCCTTCAATCACACAGTGACCTCAGTGCGAGGCTGGCAGGTGTGTTTGCCCCTGAAAAGGAGCTACAGACATGTGTTATCTAAAGCTTAGCCGTGTTGGCCCTTTCACACTGTCAGAAGTGGGCCAAAGTCATACAAATCAGGAGAGCGGCCTGTGGTCGCTCCGGAAGCTCATAGATACCTCCGCCTGTCTTGGGGATGCTCTGTGGATGGGAGGAATTGCATTGCTTGAATTTCAAATGGTTGGAATCATACAGATTTTGTGAGAAGGAATCTGATTGGCTGTCGGCTAACCCTAACCAATCACAGCACACTTATAACGTTTGCCTCTGGGAATGCTGCTCTCAATCCACAGAGCTCTCTTATAAAATGTCTAAAAATTGTTGCCATAGAAATGAAGTAATAAACTATATGAAAAAATAATGACTGTTTGCCAAGTCCCACACTCTGGGGCTCCTGTGGAGCTGACTGATACCCTCTTTGTCTTCATGACATATTAGCTAAAAACATTCGGCTTTTGTTTTTGGAGGAATCTGCAAGTATGTGTCTTGGCTTTTGTTGACTTAAGTGAATAGAGTGTATAAAAATAGATTAATCCAGGCAAGCTGAATAGATAATGTCATGACTTCAGCTTGGCAGATGGCAGGAACAGTTAGGGTTCTCATTAGACCAACCAAGCAGACAGTGCATCGTCGCAGTACCTTTCATTAAAGTTCCACGGCTAGAATAGTGTGCTACCCCACTATCGGTCACAGCCAAAAGCCGGAAAACAACTTGCTGCGTGAGGTTTTTTGGTTCGCATGATTAGATGAGAGGGATATGGGGTGATAAGACTGTGTCACCGGGGTAGATAGCAGGCTACACGCTGAGCAAAGCAGCCCCCAAAGGTCTAGGGAGCATTCGTAGTCGCTGTACTTTGGAAATTAACTGAAATTTGTTCAGCACTAATGCACCAGGGGAATTTGAAATAAACACATTTCCTTGAAAGGGCATGCTTATCGATGGTGTGTGTGTGTGTGTGTTTATATGTGTGTTTCTCTGCCTGTGGGTGTTAGTTTCACCTTAATTTTGGCATTTATTTTATTTGTATCTTTGAGGACATGAAAGCCAAACAGAGCATATTGTAAACGGCTGAGCAGACATAATATGGAATAATAAAGTGAGTGTGAATTCATTAGAGGGCTTTTTGCTAAAATATTATAAGGCAAATTTTATTTAAGGGGTACTGAAAATAGGCACAAGTATATACCATAATAGTTTAAGAATACATTCTATCTCATTATTTTCAGCCCATTTTAAATAGTATTATCATTTTGTTTTTGTATTCAGTTTTTGTATACTTTGGTATGAGTCTTACTGCTAATTGGTCTTTGGAAACAAGGGTTGGAGTTAGGGTTAGAATTAGGGTTAGGCTTAGAATTAGGGTTAGAATTAGGGTTAGGCTTAGAATTAGGGTTAGAGTTAGGGTTAGACTTAGAATTAGGGTTAGAGTTAAGTTTAGGCAGTTGAATCATCACAAGAGCACCCATCTCATTATCAAGCATGCAATTAATTTGACATTAGATTCTATGGAAAAGTACATAAAAATTTGTTGGTCATCCAGACACAAGTTTATATGCTGTTGCTCCTGTTAGGTTATATATGTCTATTCTGAATCTGACTGAGAGCTCTAAAAAAGTAGTCCTACTTTATGCAAAAACATGCTTCCCTCCAGGATTTCTCTACTTCAGTACTTTGGCTGTTTGATGAAAGAACATTTCAGAGCTTGTCAGTACTATTGTTCCCAGTCATTGCTGCCCCAACCCCTTTATTGGCTGGAGCTTTGCTTGTAAAGCTAGAACGCTCCCCATTCAGCACTGCTGGCCGAGTCCTTTGTAGTGCAATCAGCAGGTCTATTATGTGAAGTGATTTTTCGATGTTAGCGTTGCTTGGCGAGAAGGGGGAGGAGTGAAATTCACAGCGAATCAGAGCTCAGAAAAGCCAAACTATTTACATGGAACAGCGGCCTCGGAACACCGTGCATTCGCCTCAGGGCGCAAACGAGTTGAAAGTAAGCCGCAAGTCTCTTTGATGTTTGCACCAAATCTAAACACATTTCAAGTGTTGCCGTGCTGGAGTCAAGGACAGACCTAAATTGTGTCGGGGTAAGCAGAAGTGCCGGGTGGGTTGGAGTGATTAAAAAAAAAAATCTGAGCAGCAGAACGTGTGGAAGTAAGATCTTAACGATAAATTCCGAAGATGGTTGTCACGTTGAGTGATGAAAGGTTTGTAACTCCCCCCCTCGCCAAGTGCACACCGTGGGTACAGATTGGTTTGCGAGAGGGGATTAGCGGTGCAACAGACACGTAACGTCTTGAGCATGCTCGGTTTGCTTGACACGACGGAGAGGAACATTGGGGAGCCGATCTGGGAGTGTGTCCTAACAGCTGCCTCTACGGGCCATTTGGTTTAAGGCTTATTTGGTGTTGCATGGAGTATGTTCTGCATGGCAATCTGCTGTCATATCCCACTAACTTATTTGTTACACAGCAGAGAAGCGGAGACTGGGTCTCGCCGGGCTGACACAATGCAAATTGCTAACAGCAGGGAACCTAAATCACACCCTCACGCACACACACACACACACACATATATATATATATATATATATATACACATACACACACACGCACAACCAACAAAAACCAACAATGTACAAAAACCAACAATGGCTAATGTTGTTGTGTAAAAATGACACAAAAAAATGAAACCTTTTACACCTGGTGAAAAAAAGAGAAAAGGTGAAAAGCACAGAAATATATATAAATGAATGAATCAAATGACCTAGAAGAAAACAGTACAGTTTTAAATGTGTAAAACGTGAAAACGAAAGAAAGGGTTGCGTTCAGAAGTGAGTAAAGTTCCCAGATCCTGTGTAGTGACTAGAGCAGTGTGACCATAGCAACCATTTTAGCCAGGCCCATAACAGCCTTGGAAATACCCAAGAATGGAAATCAGAAATAGTATTTTACACTCACCCTGGCCTTGAAATGTTTTTTTTTTTTTCTTTTTTTCATGAAAGTCTTCTTATGAAAGTGAAAGTAAATCCAGAGTCTTTCATGCCTCACAAGCTATTTGTCCACTTTTCTCCTTTTTGGTGTTTAAGGCCCGGCCTTGCCGACATCCTCCTCCTCCCTCCCCACCACTTCAGAGCGGGCGTGTCTCCTTGGCTAGCTCACACACAGCAGATGTCGGAAGGCCTTGTTTGAAGATTAAAGGGAGAGACACACAAGCGTTCGTATTTACAGTTCCCCTCTCCGTTTCTTCTGCATTTTCTCTTCTGAGATCTCCACGGTGGGGATTTAATGCCACTGTCAATTGTCAGATAATAAATGCACATGTACCAAACATATATACTAATAATATATGCAGCTGTGACCTTCATCTGCACTTTGAATATATAGTAGGAACAGGACCTATTGCTCAAAACCTGACTTCACAAGGTGCAGGCGTTTCTTAAAGACCACGTGCTGTGTATCTCGGGTGACGTGATGGGGAAATATGGTCCTGGGTTGCGGCCTGCTTACGCCAGAAGCCAGAGGGCAAGAAAACAAAACCACAACAACAACAACAGTAAGAAAAAGTGGAAATGGTAGTTGACTTGGAGACAAATGGCTGAAGTGGGAAATAGGTCAGACCTCTGCTGAAAGATAAACATCCAACGCTGGTGATGGTGGCCTTGTTGGGCGGCCTTATGTAGAGAGTAAACATGCGTCTTACAGTTTTGCTCATTATAGGACTTGTCCTATCAGGGCAGCCAGCTTTGTACGTGCACTGGTCATTAGGTAAGGACTCAACCATGTCCAGCACTGACGCTCGGGCCCCTCGAGCAAAACGCCAAATTCCAGCCCCTCCGAGCGGGAACACTGTGTTCAGAATATGAAATCAAAGGACCAGTGCGGTGGGTGGGGGAGGGGGGGGGGCGGCCTTGTCTTGCTTTCTATTGCCCTCCTATTGCTACATCGCATACAAGTGTGCAGTGTGGCGGTGTAAAGGGCTCAGAACCTCATCAGACAGAGTCTCCACCCCAACTGATTACAGCTTGGCCCGAGAGCCTGCTCAGCTGTGCCCATTTTACATAGACGAGCTGGAGGTCTGGCTTTTCTTTTTTGACACCCCCCTTCCCCCACATGCCCTCCACACACACCACCATCAGTCAGGGGGTCGTAGGAGGATCAACCCTCAGCCTCCACCCCTGCCCCACCCCCACCCCTTCCAAACCGAGACAGACCAGGATCAATCAAGGCTTCACCTGCTCGGGCTCCCCTGGCCGGGGACGGGAGGGAGTGCGTATTAATCACGGCTAACTCTTGCGGCTCAAGGGTTTTCATTTGCGCTCAGCGCAGGGCGCGGCACGCGTCCGGACCAGCCGGAGTGGATTGTGGCTTTGACATTGCGGGGTGATGCATGTTCCTGGGCTGAGAGGATGTGTCTCTGCTCCTTGTGCCCAACCCTTTACCCTCTCACACTCACATTGATTTCCCCTCCTTACCTCAGGTCACTGCCTGGAAATTGAATTGGAAATAGTAGGAAACAGGGCTCCATAATTTCTTGTTCTGGCGGCATAACCCCCCTCCCCTCCTCCCCCAGCCCCACCCCCAACGCCTGCCCGCTCCCCGCCCCTCATCTTCCTCTCCACTCACAGCATTTCAACAGACGGTAGAAGTAATAATGGGACCAGCAGTTACCGGCGGGGCACACTTAAACGACTGCGCCGACTTTGCCTGCTTTAATAGCGGCATCCTCTGATGCGAAAGGTTACGTTCACCCCTGCGTCTGCGGAGCATATCATTACCCCTCCGCGCAAACTCCCCCCCCCCCCCCCCCCCCCCGGGGACGCCGTCGCTTCCCAGGAGTAGGAGGAGAAGAAGAGAGATTCGGATGAAGGGTCTTCTGCTCGGTCTGCAGCGTGAGCGCGTCGAAGGGCGAACGTCTTTCGGAGGTCGATGGTCGGGGAGTTTCCGTCAACCGTTAAACGGTCCGGATGTGTCCGCTCATGTCTGCTCGTGCTTTTACACTAATGACGTCTGCCGTGCGAGTCGACGGCGCGCCTTGGCGGGCACCGCAACGCCTGAAAGAAAATTATGAGCAATGAACAAAAATGTTAGAACCCTTTCAAAAATTCTGTTTCTCATCATGTGGAAACATTTGTTTTAGAGGTTCATCAGCAATAAAATACACTGGCAATAACAGTAATGCATCTGTATTACCGACGGTGTGATATTATATTAATTTCATATTGCTTAGCATCAAAAACAGAACATTTCATCAACGTGAAAGCAATGTTGTGTATTGCAGTAAATGCACAAATAGGAATTCCTTCGCTCTTTTGAGATGTAGAAAATGTAACTAATGTTACAGAATGTGTCCGTTTATGGAGAGTTTCCTGACAATAAACCGAGAGCAGAAACAGCAGACAGGCGTGTGCGTGCACGTGTTTGATCATCCAGTACTGGGAGTGTGGATACCAGTACGGTGGAACTGGGAGACGAGTGGAAGCGAAGGCCGTGTGCGGCGGGGTCGGGGTGAGATCCAGCACCCGATAACGGGCCTCCACATTCTGCCCTTCACAGATGCCCCAATCTGCCCCACTGTCTTTTGCAAGGCTCGTAGACACCTTTGGGCTGCAGATGATTTGAAAGTAATTTTGGAACAAATGCACATGGGTGACTTTGAAGCGTGTCAAAAACAGGAAACGCTTCTAAGGTCGAAGATCCTTTGAGGATCCGAAGACCCAACAACACTTTGGAACATATTTTATAAATAGAACATGTTTTAATAATTCTCTTGAAAAGCAATTATTTATGTCTTCTATAATCTACATAATGAAAATAAAGGTGACTTAACTAAATCCTTCATGTCTACGTTTTATGGCCCTCTGTCACCCTCTCCCTCTCTCCATCACTCCCTCTCTCTCCCTCTCTTAATTTCTTTCTCTCTATTTCTCTCTCCCTCCCTCTCCCTCTCTCCATCACTCTCTCCCTCCCTCTTCCTTCCTTTGTTTAACTCTCCCTCTCTCCATCACTCTTTTCCTTCCTTTCTCTCTCTCTCTCTCTCTCTCTCTCTCTCTGTCTCTCAATCTCTCCTGTTCTCAAAGCTTTATGACTGCTGCTGCCTCAGCATGGGGCTCTCTGGGGAGCTTTAATTGACAAGTGTGTACAATAACTAATCAGCAGTGGAGTGACTGCCCTTTGAAATTATGAACTGACTAAACTAATTTCAGATAATCCCTCAAGTTACCTGGCAACACTGATACCGTCAGGTGATGTTTGAAAAGCAGAACGCCCCCTGTCCTGTTCGCTGTCAGTCACATCACTGCTGTGGGAAATGCCCTCTTCTTAATGAAGTGCTGATGGTGCGTAGCAATGATTAAAACTTTCCTCCATCCATTACTAAGAAAGCACACCCTTCCGCCCACCCCCACCTCCCACACACACACACACACACACACACACACACACACACACACACACACACACACACACACACACACACACACACACACACACACACACACACACAGTAATAGCTTATTGTTAAAGGTGCCGTTTAGGTGTGCAGCCTTTCTGCATAAATGTTTGTATTTCTGGAGAGACTTACCATTTAAAATCCTATTGTACTGATGATATATAACGTTTCCTTTAGTGGCTTTTAGGAATATAAAATAAGGTATGAGCAAGAGAGAGTGATATAGAGAGAGAGAGAGAGGTAGAGATAGAGAGAGAGGGAGAGAGAGAGCCTTTGTAAGAGAGCCTTTATTTCTCTTATATTTAGTTAGCTGTAAGAGGAAGAAAAAGGGACGGTCTTGTTGGATATTAGGACTTAAATTCCTGGGAACATTCAAGGACAACATCAATACGGAAGGGGCCCTAGAGACTCGTCTTTGGAAAAAAGAATATCAAATATCATGCCCTCCTTATGATGAAATAGTTCACTTTCCTTGAATTTCTCAACATTTCATCATTCACTTATCCAGGGTTATCCGTAATGACATGCAGACGATGTTCATTTCAGGTGAGATGAAACTCAGACAAGAGGTCTGAGGGCCATTAGGCCTTAGGGAGTTATTCTACAATCGACCGACTTAACAAGAAACATTTTTCCTCTGCTTCCAAAAGACCCAAAAGCTGAAGAAATGGTAGAACCCTTCATCAATAAATTGACAGCAGACACTATTATGATGGAACAAAGAAATAGTAGATGATAATAACTGACTAGCATTCCTACAGTAATCAGTATGCCCCTATGGGGATCACAGTATGATTCCTACAAGGCAAACAAATGTTTTCTTTACTGAAATTGTATAAAATTACGTATGTTTTTCAAGTTCACCACAAGTTGGTGTCTTTGCTTATGCAATTATGTCCACATACATACAAAACAAAACCCAAAGAGACTGTATGGGATTTGTGACAGGCGAAGGAAGCAGTTATGCTAGTCTCAGGAAAAATGGAGGATTTAATGAATAAAGTGCATCAACGCAAAACCCATGACATAATCCAAATGAAGGATACAATAACCAGCAGTTATCTCTAGAAGTAATGATATTAACATGTTAGTGCTATGCTATTATTCTAACTAATTCCTGTTTATTTAATAACACCTCAAACGCCTGTCGTATTTTCATAAATATAAAATATAAAGTCACTTCACTGGCATACTTTTTCTTGGTCACTATCGATGACTTCAGGTAGTGAAACAAATTAATTTAGTTTTAAATAGCAAGACAGATAATGCTAACTAGCTAATCTAACAGACAAAACAAGCACCATTTGATACAACTCATATAATACCTGTGATTTGACATTGGCTCACACTGTTAGGGACACTTTTACCTAATCACCTAATTAATGTGTCAAATTGTAAAAAAGACATGTACAATAAAGCAATAATTACTGGGCCAAAAATGCAGTGACTACAGGCCAGAGACAGTGATTAGTATTGACAGTGATTAGCATTGGTACATTTCAATGTATTTGGCTAAGCATGGCATTACCATACTACCCCCCCCATCTCCCACCCCCACCCCCACAAACACAGCAGTGGTGAAGATAAATGGGACAGATCATGATCAGTGCTAATGCCTACCCTTATTTTCACATTTGTACACAGGGGATCCACCCTAAACAGATAGGGCTTTCCGGATCTTTCCACTTTAAGTAACCACGTAAATTCTCGCATATGTAAGACGTGTGTGTCTGAATGTGTGGCTGAAAATACTTCTATGTACATTTTTGGTGCCATATGTTGAATGTGCTTATAAAGAACTGTATATGATTTTGATCCTTCTTGTCCGTATGAGTATTGAGGATGTTGGGTAACATCCAGCTGATTCTGACAGAACAGGCGTGTGAGGCTTCTCAGGCATGGCAACCAGCGTAACCGGGGACGGGATGTTTGGAAGCGCTTGCCTCTGTTATGACAACACAAATGTAATCAAACCATCACGGGTGGCAAAATGGCAAAGACGTAGAGTGGAATGACAGCCGATGACCAATCACGGCCATCACGGCTGATGGTTTGGTCCATATATAGATAGTCACGGTATTTCATTAGATATTGAGAAAAACATCCTGTAAATGAAAACAAATGGGCCTGTCAGAGCTCACAGATGAAGCCCCGGAACAGGCAAGGAATGAGTCTCTCTCTCTCTCTCTCTCTCTCTCTCTCTCTCTCTCTCTCTCTCTCTCTCTCTCTCTCCCCCTCCCTCTCTCCCTCTCTCTCTCTCTGCCCCCTCCCCCAATCCATTTTTAATAAGCGTTACAGGAAAGGCATGGCAGCAGGATTAGGAAGGAAGCTCTTCTCTCTCTAACAAAGCCCCCACTATGGAGGCAGCTAACGCTGCTTTCAGAGCAGCTGATCCCCCTGGAGCAGAGACCCCTACACATGGATCCCTACACATGGACCCCTACACATGGACCCCTACACAAGGACCCCTACACATGGGCCCCTACACAAGGACCCCTACACAAGGACCCCTACACATGGGCCCCTACACATGGGCCCCTACACAAGGACCCCTACACATGGGCCCCTACACATGGGCCCCTACACATGGACCCCTACACAAGGACCCCTACACATGGACCCCTACACAAGGACCCCTACACATGGGCCCCTACACATGGACCCCTACACATGGACCCCTACACAAGGTCTCCTACACATGGACCCCTACACATGGACCCCTACACATGGACCCCTACACATGGGCCCCTACACAAAGGACCCCTACACAAGGGACCCCTACGCAAGGACCCCTACACAAGGACCCCTACACAAGGACTCCTACACAAAACTGACTGCACATGTTTTGTGTCAAGCCACAGCCACATTCACTAGCTTGAAGTGTCTGCCTCCTGTTGTACGTATGTACTACGGACACCCTGATGTACTCCTAAAATATTCAGAATGTTGATCAAGAAAACACAGACTGACCAAAGCACGCTAAGCAGAGGTACCATCCGGAACAGTGAGAAATGTGAAGCTGCATTAAAAAGAAAAGAAGAACAGAAAGAAGACATCTGAAGGCAAAGTCTCACGAACAGTGGCGGACTTAGCAATTTGGGGGCTCAAGGCGAATTTAGCTAGGGGGCCCATCAACATTAATAGGCCTATGCGAGAAATAAGTTCAGGTTCACACTACACGATTTTAGGCTGGTTTTTCAGTCGCCGACTGTTTTTGTAGATCGCCGACAGAAACTGTGGTCGGAGGCAAATCGGGGATCACTCGGCGCTCGCTCAGTCGTGTAGTGTGAACTGCTGAAAGACGCTCGCCGAGCCATCGCCGACTCATCACAGACGACCGGCAGATATCTAGCATGTTTAATATGTAGCCCAGTCGGCGACTGTGAGTCAACAGCAGCGTCTAGCTTCATACAACTTTACTACAACACTGTGTTTAAGTTATTGTGACAGCACTGGAGAAATAGTGCGATTGACTATATCTATGTTCACTGCAACGGAGAGATGAAATAATTCTGGCAATTTGGGACTATGGAGTGGTTAAACGGTAAAAATAATAATAATAATAACGAAAATGTGGAGTACATGTACATTGTTTTTATCTTCTTCGTGGTGTTGCTGGTTCTCGCGAGTGTTTCGTTTTCGTGTTCTCGTGTTTTTGGACGGCAGCCAGATGAGTCGGCGATTCCCCAGTCGTTTAATTCGTGAGCCCGCGTCGCCGATCAGTCATGTAGTGTGAAAGCCACAACAACTGAAAGACTCGCGATTACAGCACAACCAGTCGTGTAGTGCGAACGGCACAAAAACCTGATGACTGAAAAGTCGTGTAGTGTGAACCTGGCTTTAGCTAGACAAGGGGGCCCTACAGTGGGAGGGGCCCAAGGCAATTGCCTAGCAACGCCTCTATGCAAAGACCGCCTCTGCTCACGAAGCAGGTGGAAATAACACTGTGGACGATGTCTTTCTCAGCGATGACATAGTTCATCCGTGGCAAAGTTCGCAGAGTTGGTTACTTTCTTGCCGAGTTGCCTGGGTTGGTTCTACATCATATCAACCATATAGAAAGTGGGGAAGGGGTTGGGGCTGTTTTTCTGAGATCCTGGCATCTTCCTGAACCTGCAGTCCTGCTGCAGGACCCTGCTGTCCCGCTGTGGGGGGTGATGGGGAGATGCACTAGCCCCAGTTCAGCCCTCCCCCCTCTCCGGCCCACTCTCTGGGCTCCCGAGCGCCGCGCGACGTCACCCGTCCAGAACTATTATGAAATCACAGCAATATCGGGCCTTTTTTTTTCAGACCCTCTGCGTTTATTTATGTATTTACGCCTTTGCCTTATGCAGCATTTTCCCACGCAAAAATGTTAACAGTGCAGTTTTGGGAGTCAAAATACAGCACGAAGCAAAGGGCGACGCGCGGGCAGATTACTGAATGAATATGGATTAAGGAATCCGCACGGCTACAGGTCTCTGCTATAATGTGCCCACTGAACGTGTGATGCCACCCTTGCCAACACTGCCAAGGCTGTGGCGCAGTGGTGCGTTAACCCATCTCTCTTTCTCTCTCTCTCTCTCTTTCTCTCCCTTTCTTTTGCCTCCGGCTCTCCTCAAGAAGGCTTGAGTGGGTGACATGTTGACTGCCCTTTGAACCGCTTTTATGTGTCCCTCTTAAGGCCTGCCAACAAACCAGCTCCTCTCCCACACGCTGCAAAGAAACAACTTCCCAACACAGAGCCCACAGCCGCGCACCTCCTCCCTGACAACTTTCTTACCGTAGGCCCGCGCCCCTTTCATCTCCTTCCTCCCGTTCCCTCACCTCGGAGGAAGGCAGAGGGCTCCCCGCGCCTGCGTGTCGCTTCCCCACAGATGCTTGGCTCCACCCACGGATGCTTGGCTCCACCCACTTTCTCATGGTCATTGTTTTGCAGGATAGTCCATTTGACAGGGCGTGGGGGGAGGTGTGGGTATTGTTATTAAGCTTTCTGTGAATAAAGGTGTTTAAAGAAGGAGATAGGGAATTGGGGGTGGGGGGGGGGGGGTAAGGCAGGAAGAGAGAGAGAGAGAGAGTGAGTCAGAGAGAGAGAAGAAGTAACAGAGTGAGTGAGATGGAATGTGTTTTGGATTTGCATGGTGCCCCAACCAACATGGAGTCATGAATCTGTGTCAGCGGATGACGAGGGAATAATTAAGTTAGGTAGCTCTATGGCTGGCAAATGGTATGGACCACAGAGCATCACAGAGCCAGAGAAAACCCTGCCACGCATGATAGAACAGAACCTATGGTCGTAACTGGAATGGGAAGAAAGAATCCATAACTGATACCATAGTGGCCGCCCAGTGGCATTATGAAAGCAGACAATATAAATAGCACTGCAATACTGTAAATGTTTATATAGAGCGTTCGTGTGAACGTTACATGCCAGCCCTGAGATTTATGGGCTACGCAGTAATACGTTGAAGCCGGTACCAGGCAGCAGGTAATATTTCACGTTTGTTATCACGTTGAGTGTAAATTTGTGGTGAAATATACGGCGGAGATAAAACGTTTTAGTCTGTTTCTTGCTCCGTTCAGTTCCCCCCGCATTTCCTTCAGGAGCCGTTGTGAGGTTCGCCGCGCTATTGCGGGACACTGAGACGCCGGTGTCTCACCTCTGCTTCTGGCCATGTGAGCATGCGTCAGCCCCAGGGCACCAAAGAACGACTGACCAGTGGGCAAACTGGAAAAATCGTCTGCTCTGGAACGCCGCTTTGAGAGCAGAGAGAATATGGTGACGTTTCCCCCCCCGTCGGGTTGAATGGTGTGGGACGTGTGCCAGTCGCTTGCCGAGAGAGGTCTTTGTCTGATGTGGGCTCTGTGTCTAAACCTCAGCGTAAGCTGATGCAACAGTTACTACAGCCTCTGTGTTCACACACAGAGCAGTGAGGTTTGGATGAAATGTTTGGCAGACTTGTGTCTGTGTGTGTGTGTGTGTGTGAGTGAGAGAGAGAGAGAGAGAGAGAGAGTAAGAGAGAGTGTGGGTGTGAGTGTGAGAGAGAGAGAGAGAGTGAGAGAGAGAGTGTGGGTGTGAGTGTGTGCGTATGTGTGTCTAACACACCACTTGGACTGTGATACGTCCCAGTAGACTCCTTGGTGATGGATGTGTTGCAGTATTCATATCAAGGCCCTGCTGGATGGTGACTGACTGTGAAAAGTACATCTCAGTAGAACGATGATGAAACTGGGCTGTTCGGCGGAGCAATGATTTGGCCCCGTTTGTCCTTAAAAGTAGCTCATATTGATTGGGGGCAAAGCCGTGATTTGGCAGTGCAAATATACAGATCCATTAAGACAAGTGGTTTGAGCCAGCTCTGCTAGACTCTCACATACATTTATTTATTCATTTATTAATTTAGGCTCATGGGGCTGTGTGGAAGGGACTGAGGCGTTGTCCTGATCACATTTTGACACCCTTTGCCTTGATAGAATGTGCCAGATGTAGATGAACTTGTTTTTTTTCAAAACCTTGATTAGATACACTCTTAGTCTCTCATAGGTGACGACGCAGTGACATTAATGTGTGGTCATCAGGTAGAGAGAGATAGAGAGAGACAGAGATGGAGAGAGAGTATGTGTGTGTGAGAGAGATAGCAAAAGAAATTGAGACAGAGAAAAGTTATTTCAAACAGTCAATTATACAATGACATTAAACGAAAAGCATTAAGCCCACACATAAAAACAGAGAGACAAATAGGCCTACAATGAGGTCGAAGAATTGGTGTACTTCATTAATTCTTGTACCACTACAAGATCTGTTCTTGTAATAAATTGGATTAAGATCTACTAGCTTTGCTCTAGGTTAATTAGTATCACCCCCTAATGTCTGTTTGTTTATATGCGGTTACGTGATGGAGGTCTACGTGCTGTGTTATTTTAATTGGTGCAGAGGGTCACACATTCGTGGCAACACACGGCAGCAAACTCTTGGTCACACTTCCTCCTCCGTAGCGGTGCTATTTTGTCCATTATGCAGCCGAATGCTCCCAAATATTTGTAGTGTTACCCCCCCTTCATCAAGATGCTAACGTTGTTTGCTACTTTCTCCGTATTTCCGTGGAATTTACACTCGGACCGTGACAGCTGATGAATAATAGCTCTCCCACCGCCCTCCTTACCTAGACTCGCAAACAGTGAGTGACAGCTCGCTGTGAGCGGTCGTCATAGTAACGGCATCTCGCATGCAGGAGCGCCTTTCTTGGAGCGGCTCGCCGCGGACGGCGCTAATGGCTCGCGCTCTTTCTGCCTCACGCGGCTCTTCACATGGGACGGTCGCGCTCTCCCGCCACACAGGCGCCTCCACGCTGCCCCGCACACCTTATGAGAAATTTCGAAATGTCCCGTGATATGGCACGAGGTTCTAAGAATATCCCCGGGGGTTTTTAGATGGACAAAAATGGCTTCATATATTCTGAAATACAGCCAAACGCTTTTCAGTGGCAGTCTAATGTCTTTCACTTGTGTGTGTGTGTGTGTGTGTGTGTGTGTGTGTGTGTGCGCGCGCGCGCGCGTGTGTGTGTTTTAATGATTAAATCCCCAAAGATTGTCTCCAACAGCCTTCGGTAGTCAGGTCCTAGCATGTACTCAGTCTGCTCATGATAAACACATGACCAGACCAGCCTCTGGAAACCTGTTGGCTTTTACCTGCAGATTGTGTCCAACTCTCCAGTCACCTGGTGCATTATTTACTGTGTCACAGCTCTCCGCTGCACCTTTCCGCAGATCCCACAGCAGATGCTGAAATGACTGATGCAATAGGGATCGCCATTTTTGAAAGTAAACAAATAAGAATGGAGGTCACTCATGTGTCAGAGGACCCTAAATTCCCCGAGACACGCGACCTCGGCTCGTCGTTCCGCGACTCAGTCCGCAATGTATTAAACGAAACTCGCAACGGCAGGTGAGAGTGATGAGGCTTGATGGGTGTAATTCCGGGATGCCGCACCTTAGCTGGTGGGGCTGTGCCCAGAATCAAGGACACTGGCGGGGGAAACTATGCAAATACGCACAGCTCCAACCAATTAGAAGCGAGATAGAAGTGGAGAGCACTTTTGTGGCACTGTGCTGCAGGAACAAAGTGCAGTACATCCAACAGGGAGAACGAGAATCTGATTATTTATGATGTTACACAAGTTGCATTAAAATGTGTTGTGTAAAAATGGCCGTAACAGAAAATGATCCATCACCCGATGCTTCCTTACTTCTATATATTCCATTACACAGATTTGCAGCACACGCTGTTCAGTTTCTAAATGCAACATTTACTCTAGCACCAAATTGGACTCCCCAAATGTGCTGGTTTATTCATCAGAGAGAATTCGAGGCACGTGTGGATGTGGGCACACGCACGTGTGCACATGCATGCATCCGTGTGCATATGCGCTGACGTGTCAGGGGGGCTGTGTGACTCTGAAGGTCCCGTGGTGATGGTTTGTTGCAGGAGATCCCTAACTGGATCCCAGGCTTTTACCTTGTTTCCTGCTTTAAGCTCTGTGGAGGTCTGGCATGCTCTCACATGAACGCCACTCTCTTCGGGCTGGGTGGGATTTCCGAGCGGGCCGTGTTTCAGACGAGGAGGACAGCCATGGACGTCGTTTTAAAGGCAGAGGACGCATGAGTGTCGTTGTAATCCCTGAGAGCAACGGCGTGAGATTCATATAGGCCAGCAGCGTGCTTTAATCCAGGCATGACTACAGCTGGACGTCGAAGACTGAGTGTGAAGCAGAACACAGGGTGGGGTGGTCCTTGGGTGGAGAAGAGGAATGGCAGGGCTGAGCATCTGGGTTCGGACCCGGAACAACAGCCAGCCCTCGAGATTGGCACATCCCCTCCGGGTGCGGAGCAGGACCGTCTTAGCCTTTTATTTTCCGGTCCAGAGCCCTGTTTTCTTTCAGATAAGTGCTCCCCGATCCACCGTGACAGATGTCACGATGCATCGCCTCTGTTTTGATACGCACCCTCTGATCCTGCCACAAACGATAAACACATGGCAGCCAGAGCCAGGCCGGCCCAGACGCAGCTCCCGCAGTCCGGGTTCTTCTGGAGGCCCGTGACAGGCCCTGCAGCCACGGAGGTGGCCTGCTTTCACCAGCACGACCGCCCGTAGCAGGAATATCGATACAGTGGGCGCGTAGGACCCCAGGGCATTCTGGGAAAGCTGGTTCAACACTCAGGCATTAGCTCAGCTCTCGTACTGTTGGTAGTTATTTTCATCCGATTTCATATTTATTTTAGACCTCCCACAGGCTTCCTCGTACAGATTTGCTAACTTGATTTGTCTGTATGACCTATAGAAGTAAGTATTCATAGTACCGCTGATAAAAGAAATCCCTAGTGGAAACCTCACCAGCAAAAACTGCGTAATTTCATCTCTGTTATTCTTTGGCGTGAACGGAAAATACACCGAACATACTATATCAGCACAATCTGAACACAGTTTTAGGGCAAAGTGACTGGGAAGTAAATAGGCTACACAGTGAAATCCAAGGTCAGTAGCAGCTGAGCGGCGGTGTGTCTGCTGCCCCCTGCTGAAGGGCAGAGAACGCAGCACGTGCTCACGGCGGTCTGCCCCTGCCCGCTGCCCTGGCGCACGCAGTGCAGTAGCGCGCTCCCGCCATGCCAGCCCTGCCCGCCGTCATCGGGATGGGGGTGGGGGGATTGAACCCAATTATCGACCAAATTAAAACGAACGGACTTGGCTTGGGCAAGGACGACCGCTGCGGCTCTGCTCGGTGAGCTAAACGGGCCAGGCCGAAGAGATGCCTGATTTCAGCCGGTGGCTGTGGTCCAGAATGCCATGCGGCGTCGGGCCGGTCTCCTAACGATGCTGCAGGAGACGGGAGGCGGGGGTCTCACACTGTGTTTGTTCTTTGTTTCAGAAGACAGGAAGCTGTTTGTGGGGATGCTGAACAAACAACAGACGGAGGAGGACGTCTATCGCCTGTTTGAGCCCTACGGAGTCATCGAGGAGTGCACCGTGCTAAGAGGTCCTGATGGAAACAGCAAAGGTAGGATCATTTTTTTTGCCAGTACGTAATGACAGTTGAAGCGAGGCCTGCCAGCCACAGTTATTTGGCTTTAAAAAAATGTCTTGTTACACAAACAATCTCCACAAGGGACATGTAGTAGCTGTAAGAGACGCATAAGTGCATATCAGACAGTTATTATTTTATTTATTTATTTCTGCAGACTCCATTTATTGCCCACTGAGGCTTTAGGGACACTGTTAGACACTCATATAGCCTGACATTTAGCAAAGCACTGTGGGAGTTGTAGTTTTCCCCATGCCAGTGCTTATGAAAATTGCTGCAAGATTATTTCCCCAGCTAAGGGAGTAGCTCTTTTGGACGAGAGGAATAAATAATTCCCAATTTCTCCAAAGATTATGAAGAAGGCTGGCACTGAAGAAATAAGCAAGTCAACCGTTCCTGCGCATCTCTATGATGCAACCTCTTACCCACATTAAACACGCCTCAGTGTGTTATTAAGGGACTTGCTAACAAATGAGCTATCACTTATCAGTCAAAATAATAAGAGGTTTTCCATGTGTTTAGTATTCATAGACCTAGCCGCTAACTAGCATGTGGCGCTAACTAGCATGCTTTCCCCAAGGAGTGGAGGACAGAGTACAGGGCCTGGAGCTCTACAATACATCACTGTGCTCCTTTGCCTCATCGTAATGTTTACTTTGTGTGTGTTTGTGTGTGTACGTGTACGTTTAGGCTGTGCCTTTGTTAAGTTCTCCACACATGCTGAGGCTCAGTCTGCAATCAGTGCTCTGCATGGCAGCCAGACTATGCCGGTGAGTATGCCCTCTTTCCGTCCGCCCCATTCTGACTCTCTGCTCTGGAGTCCATGGTCTGGAGTTGTCTATACATTTCTTACAATACACAAAGTCCTGATGTAACACTGCCCCTAAAAATATTGGTGTGCATTTTGTCATTCATAAATAAGAAATTAACTTGAAATGTATCATGGGAGAAATCGATTATCCAGTGGTGACAACAACCCATACTACAGTAAACAAATCCCCCATTGAAAAGTAATTAAAAGTAATTCTGATATACAAGTGAAACTCTAGAAAGATCATGTAGGAAACACTTTTAAATGAAGGCCATCTTGTGATGACCTCACTCACACACACAGCACTTATACACTGGCTTCCTTTGCTGTGTGTGTCGTGACGTCACAGTAATCCCGCGATGAAGGGCGATGGTGTTGTGATCCTCTTAGCTGCACAGTTGGCCGCTAGCCACTTTGTGGAACAGGTGCATGGTCCACACGTCGGTGTGTGCCCATCAGTCGCAGGGCTGGACGCTGAGTTGCGAAAAACCTGCTGTTCAGGCCCGGCCTGGCTGAATCACAGAGCAGTGCAGTTTCACACACTTTGTTCAGCATTCTGAGGCAGACCTGGAAACTCTCGCTTTTAAAAACGCCCTCCTGCTGGTGACAGAACCTGCTACTCTCAATGTGCGCGGCGTTCCACTGTGTGTGTGGCTTTAGAGGGAGAGAGAGAGAGAACAAAAGACAAACGCTACGGACACGGCTGTCAAGCTCATTCAAATACAAAAAGAACTACAGAAAAAAGAAATGAAGTGAGTGAAATGGAGGGAGAGAGAGAAACACTGAGGGGTGTGCCATTATCTTTTGGTGTGACACCGAGGCCACTATAAGTGCAGTTCATGGGCACAGAACAGTGCAGCACACTGAGTCGTGGTGTGTATGTGTATAGATATACCTACCCCCTATCTCTCACACTCCTTTCTGTCTCTCTCTCTCACACACACACACACACACACACACACACCCTCCCCGCACAGCTTGCTTCTCTCCATCCTCCCGGGATATTAGGCAATAGACTTGTTTACCTCACCTTTCACCAAATCGGCTGGTGAATTATTCATCGCCGTATAAGCAGGGGGCAAAGAAAGAGTGATGCTGAGAGGGGGAGAGAGAGGGAGGGAGAGGGAGAGAGAGAGAAAGAGAGAGAGAGAGAGAGAAAGACAGAGCCTTTGTAAGGACATCTGTATTGAACATGCGTGTAGCATTGTTGAGTGAATTCATCATATAATCCCTTATCAGGATCTTCTCCCAGGTTCTGGGTGCTGTGGAGAGAGATGCTTGACCCGCTCTTGTGCACGCCAGACCCGGCCCGGTGCGGGGGAGCTGTTTACCCCAAGCACTTGCCCTAGAGGCAGTCCAGGGGAAAACATCAGCCTTCACACAGCAGCACAGCCCAACATCTAAACTCCACCCCCGACCCGAGCCCCTTGCGACTGCACCAAGCTTCCAGTCACTTGGAGGCCCTAGTCCAGAATCATTAGGAGCTGCAATGTGAACAGAAAGAGAATTATTTTTTTTTTATGTGAACACGAAGAGTCTGAATGTCTAAAGCCGGTGAGCTGGACAGCCTTGACATTGAAGCGCTCGGCCTGCAAAGGCTGTAGCTCACGGAGGCAGAATCCTCTCACGCGGAGGTCACGTCCCTCTGGTATAACGCCACACAGCCCCTCTCTCTGTGCATTATATTTATGGAAACGCACACACACACACACGCACACGCACACACACACACACACACACACACACACACACACACACACACACACACACACACACACACTGCTCACCTGTCTGGCCACACACAGTGATCTGATTTTCCAGCTCACGAAGCTCAGCTGAATGCATTTGGGTGTTTCATGACTTGATGTGACTGTAACTCAATGCACGTGAGTGTGTGCGCGTGTAGGTGTGTGTTTGAGTGCATGTGTGTGCGTGTGTCAGTGACAGGTCAGGTCAGATGACTGGTCTTAACAAGATCTCTATTCCAGACACGCCCCCCCCCCCCCCCCCTTCCCCACGTGCCCCCTCTCCCCCCCTTCCCCACGTGCCCCCTCTCCCCCCATCTCTCCTTTGCTCTTCTGTCACACTTTGGACGTGGCGCAATTAAAAATTTACACCCCTATGCTGTAAAGCAAATTGCTATGCTTCTAGAAGGGCCTTGTACAACGGACGTCCTGGGACAGCATTACACTCTGAGAAGGTTGAGGTCATGCAACTCTGACCTCTCATTTCCAACCAAGAATATGCTTTAGGGATTGGCCCTATCTTAACAAACACAGGCAGCCAATCCCAGCTGCAAAAGCTATCTGATATTACAATCTGCTGTGTGTGGTAGAAGGCACGCCCCCAACAAAGATGCATTAACAGTGTGCAGGGAAGTATTTCTTTCACTGAAACTGCATACTCATTTAAAGTTTTAATGGAATATCTGGACCACACTAATAATGGGTATTGATGGGTTGATTTTTGTTGTTTATTTATTTATTTACTTTACCTAGAAAATTGTCCCTAAATAATGCAGCAAAAATGTTGTGTGATGATTAAGAAAAAAACAATGAATAAGCACTGTACTACATATAAAAAACATTTATTATTTATTATCATTTATTATTATATATTATGTCCTTTACTATGTAATTCTAATTCAATTTTTTTCATTATTAATTTGCTTCTTTATTATGTAAGGACGTTTTCCCATTCTGTTCAGACATGAACACCCAGAATCCATTTATTCAATAACATTCATGTAATTGTCGACAAAAATGCAAAAAAAAAAATGACTGTGATGCTGGGGAATCCTAGTAATAACATAATGTAATAGACATAAAATTATCCTTTTTAATGTGACCGTTTGTCAGTCATTCTCATGTTTAGCTGTCACATAAAACTCGTAAACCCCCCTGTCAGTGATATAAAGGTGAAAGCTTCCACTCCACAGCCGTATGGATCGCGTCACAAGTGACAAGCACACGGTTGTGGTACTCGAGAGACGACCCAGCCTCGGTTTTATGGGACGACAGCAGTTATGTAAGAGGACAGCAAGTGTATATATAGCATGGTTAGCTTCTTTATGTCTGTCATTCGCGCGGACACCTCTTGGGCTTGAGGAGGACCACGGTGCCCTTGTCCAAGGGCGTCGCGTTAAGTCGTACTCCTCTGTTTGAGACCGGGACCCATCTCTTCTCCTCTTTCCCCTCTATAGAACAACGGCACGTTTTTATTCTCACTCTTTCTCCCATGAATCTGCTTCTCCGAGCCCACAGCTAGTGGGAATTCTCCCAGTCGCTTGGCGGCTTAAAATTTAATGACAGCTTTACTTCATAGTTCACTTACCTCTCTCTCTCCCTCTCTCTCTCCCTCTCTCTCTCTCTCTCTCTCTCTTTCTCAGCATGAGCAGTCCTGATATTAATGTTATCCTTGCTGAGTGACAGTAAGCGTACAGGGGGGGGGGGGAAATGCCTAATGCTATCAGCGGATTTTCGCATTTCGAGGCAAACTCCGTTGTGCCAAAACATGACATTATATCTAACCTTCACATCTCTGGAAGGTTACCAAGTACCTGTTTCTGAGCCTGATTAGCATTTTAAACAATGTAGTACGCTACAGTGACAAGAACATATTTAGGAAACCTCTCAGACTGAACTCCCAGTGTGTATCTGATCTCTCATGTTTTCAGTCCTTCGGTCATATGAACACAGAGAAGGTAATTCCACATTCGTTATTATACATAATATAATGCCATGGTTCCTGCGTACGGCCAAAGTAATGTACTGCGTTTAAAACTGTAGCACAGCTCGCAGGCAATTTAATACCTGATGATTATGTTCAGTAGCTGAACAACCTTCGAGTTCGACACTGAGGATAGAAAGGTTTAATAATGGAATGGAAAGTCATGGAAAGTAAATATTACTACTCAATTTCTCATTACTTGAACAGTCAGGCCTGGACTGTTTCAGAATGCCTCATTGGTTGAATATGAGGATCATTTTGGTATTCCAGTCCTGCTCTCTGACTGGCTCCCCTGGAGTTACACCCAGCAATCATTTTAACAGATTTGGTGATAAAAATTGGAGCAACACAAGATAAGGCCTTGTAGTGCTGTGAGGCCTTGTGCTGGTGTAAAGAGCAGAGAAGATTAAAGAAACTCTGGAGAAAATAAGAAGTTGTGGAGTTGAGAATGGACAAGTGTGGGTCCTGACCCTCATGAGCACAGAAGTCTGATGCAGTAGCCAGTTTCTAGATGAACTAACTTAACTATCCTTCCTTACCCTGGAGAAGAGTAAAGAAGAGTAAAGAAGTGTAAAGATGAGCTGTGCAGAGCAGAAAGCGCCTTTCTCTCTCCCTCCGATGTTTTTCCAAGCATTCCAGCCGAAGCGGTCACAGCTAGCTCAACGTACAGAAGGTAAGGCGCGGAGTCCGGAGAGGAAGTCCCTGAAGCTGTAGACGAGACGTGATCGGTATGTTCTCCGCCTCTGCTGGACGAGACGTGATGAGTATGTTCTCCGCCCCTGCTGGGGCATCTCTGTGGGAGGAGTCAGAGGAGCCTTGTGCTGGCCTTGGGCACAAACCATGTGCACCACAGCCATGTAGCACACTCTCCCACCAACACCTCCCCCCCAGGACAGCCCCAGGTTGCCTTTGCCCCCATCCTCCCCCCTTCCTCCCAGTGGCTATTGACAGGCTCAGATCCATCTCAGCAGGTGTCTCATCTTGGCTGATGTCTTCCTGCCCTGCCAGATTACTGCCAACCTCCAGCCTTTCAGTGGGGTCTCAAAAAAGCAAAAATTGTGACAAAAAGATCATACCACGCATGTTCATCCGACATGTTAAAACATTTTGGTTGAAATAGACAAAGCTGTATCTTTTAAAGTCAGGATTTGTTTATAGCAATATAAACAGGAAGGATGTCCAGGGTTTAACACTCCCAGTTCTGTGATGGTGTAGAATTAGGAGGCGACTGCACACTCTGAGATGGTTTATGAGGAGCTAATCCTAGATCTAGGATACTAGGACTGTCCGTGGTCACCTTACCAATATAAATCTCATGAGATAATATACTATACCAAACAAACAGGATACAAGAAAAGGAAAAGATTGACCCACAAACAATGACTGAAAACAAGATGTGTATGTACTCAAACTAACAAAATCCAGTAAACTAGGAGAACTTGAAACTAATAACCAAGGGAGATTAACGAAAAGGCGTGGCGAACTGAAGAAATAAGAAAAGCACATGGGATACAAAACAAAGACATGACAGGTGGGAACAAATACTAAATAAATAATGTACACACACACACACATACACATTCTTATTCCCAACTCACCTGTGTTCCTCTTCATGTTTCTTCTTGACCTCCATACTTCTTTGCTGGTGTCCTTCCTCCACAAAGCAGACGCCACCCTGAACTCCAGCCCACATCCTTTTCCCCTTCTGCAATTTTGCACCGACTCCTCGGGACCATGATTGATTAGCTGTGACCTGCTCTCGACGAAAGGTCGAGTCAAATCCGTGGGAGGCGCACAATTACTGTACGAGATGCTCACGCAAACAGGCCGGGCATCACGGCTGAGAATGAAAGTGACGGGCTTAGCAGACATCTGTCCAAGGTCAGACATGCCCGGCGCTGCACATGTCAGTCTCAAGCTGGAACTGCACACGTTCGCTAATCCGCTTGACTTTTCAAAAACAGTGTTGAGCTCTATCAGGTAAGGACTTAAGAAGCTATGGAGGGGTCAGGATGAGCAACAGTGTGTATCGGTGTATCAGTCTAATACCCTAAAGGTTACATTGTTGCATGTTTGTGGTCGAATGTGTTTTGCCTGTAAGATTCGACTTAAAAAAAAAAAGACAACCAAATATATAGAAAGTTTTTTGTACGTACAAAATCATCACGTTTCATCTTCAGCTCTTTTTCACCACCGTGTAATTTTTCTTTACTTGTATTTGTAGCTGGGAAGTTTACTACTGAACCATTTTTGTCTGTATGATTAATATGACCAATGAGAAATCTGCACAAAAAAAACTGGACATGTCAGTTGCCCAAACTGCCCTGTTTATTATTAAACACTATTATTAAAGGTAAACTCGGACACATGACTTATAAAGCATGAGTTAAATGTAACGTGACTTATAGAACGGGTTAAATGTAATGTGACTTATAAAGCAGGGGTTAAATGTAATGCAACTTATAAAGCAGGCGTTAAATGTAACATGACTTATAAAGCTGGGCTTAAATGTAACGTGATTTATAAAGCAGGGCTTAAATGTAACGTGACTTATAAAGCAGGCCTTAAATGTAACGTGGCCCCTCTCTCTTCTTCTGCCCTTCCTCCAGGGTGCCTCGTCCAGCCTGGTGGTCAAATTTGCTGACACGGACAAGGAGCGCACCATCCGGCGCATGCAGCAGATGGTGGGTCAGTTCGGCATCTTTAACCCGGCAATCGCTCTGCCCTTCAGTGCCTACAGCAGCTACGCGCACGCGGTGAGTCCCTCCGAGCAGACTGTGGCCTTCGCCTCATCCCCACCCACGCTCCCGCGGTCCTCCTTCAGGTCCGACTCAGGTTCTGCCCACGCGCTCCCTTTCCGCGCCTCCTCCACTCACGACCGGCCCGGAATGACGCAGAGGATTCCGTCAGAGAGGCGTCCGAGTATTTTTAGCCCCTCACGCTAAGATCCTTTGGATGAAAGGAAGAGAAAGGGGAATTAGGAGATTGAGGTGCTCTGTGTCGTGCCTGTCAGAGTTTCAGTCGCCTAGTATGTGTGTTCTATACTTGGAATAGGCTTGTAAACCTTCATTTGTGTATTTATTGGCAGATAATTAGGACTAACTTGGGAATCCGACATGGTTTATTGTGACCGTATACGTCACACTCATTTTCACGTCATAGACATATAGAAGGCCATGTGAAAATTACAATTGGACAGGCCTACAATAATTACCAGGCCTGTTTCCTCTAGTGGAGAAAAAAAAAAGATAATAACCCTACCCTCATTACAATTCATGAAATGCTCGGTTGTTCATGGGAAACGTGGGGGAATGCAAGAGTGCGGGACTGGCAGGCAGTCGTGACTCCTACAGGTAGGCGCTGACTTTATCTGGCGTGTCAGAGCTGCGTGCAGTGTGCAACTCTCCGGTTCTGACACTGTCGACATGCCTCAGTGTTCCAGACAGACCGCCTGCCCACATGCTCGGCACACGCCGCTATATGAGATTACACATGGCCCATGCCAAAGTTTGACAGAGAAATGTGAATACTTGCTTACTTCTTTGTAGAGAGTATGACACAAAACAAACAAACATGTAAAGAAATAAACAAGCAAACAAATTTTTTAAACATTCATTTGCCGTAGAATGGATACGGCTGGGTGTTCAGCGTTACGAGGCGGAGTCGCGGCTAATGCAGTAAACTGCTCATAACGTGTTGTTCGGGTCTTTTTTCGGTTAGCTCCACGGTTCTTCGTGCTTCCTAGCTACGGTCTGAGGCAACGTCAGCCTTCTGTCCACCCGGTGTCACTTAGTGGAGCTTCGTCTCCGTCTCATCTTAGTGCCGTACATCTATCTGCTTCAGTGGCAGGAGAGCGACACGTTAGGACGCAGATATGTCCAGCAACTTGGCTCTCCGAAACGTCCATCGAGGACAAGCAAATTAGGAGGCTCCTTCACAAACACAGATGTGCAGAGGATTAGTGGGGTGAGTTGACAGCAAGCAAATTGCATTTTTAGTCAAAGCTGGTGGTGGAGGTGGGGGAGGGGCCTGGAATAGTAAAAAAAAAAAAAAAACCCACGAATTAGAGGGGCGGCGGGCAGCGGCGCTGACATCACGGCGCCGGAAGGCTGAGGTGCGTCTTCCACCTTTACCTGACCGTTGGCCTGTGACACAAGAGCACAAAGACACGGAAAGACGTGTCAGATGTCAACTAGGGTTTTCCCGTCTTCTGAGGGCGGCGCGGCGTACCAGATGAAAGAGGCGATGCGTTCGTTTGCTTTTAGGTGACCTGGTGAATGTGTTTTAAAAGCTTTTATTCTCTTGTCTCCCGCATTTGATCTTCTGCCTTTCCTACCAGCACCCATCTGCACACTTTCCTTTTTCTGGGAGCTGAATGAAAGCATGGATGTCGGGAGATGCCCCTTTTACTTGATGGCATTTGTAAGAGACGAGTGCATTAGACTCGTATGACACTCTGAGACCTTCACAAAGGAGGGGGATCTTCATTTTTGGCATTAGGGGAGGGGGATTGGTGCCTGCACTCCTATTGCACAACATCGCCCCCTGTTGGGCAGAACATCTTCAGCCATAAAGCGGGAGATTACCAAGATCACTCTTGTTTTATTTTTGGAGGTAAAATGAACTGTAAGACACTGTGACATTAACTGCACAGTGCTTTGTCTGAAGCTTATGACCCATCTGTACGTTTGGGTTCTCGGCACACGTCTCAATACCAAACACCCACTGTACACTGTGCTGAGGTTTTACTTCACTTTACTAACAAACCAAATCTGGACCCAGAGCCAAGTGGAGCTGTAGAGCTCGGGCTCCGCACCCAGAGAGTGTAAGCAGAACCAGAATAATCAGCCAGCCCAGGGAACTTAACAGTCAAGGTCTTCACACCCATCCTACTCCAATCCTTCCTCTCTCACTCTCCTTACCAGAGCTCCTCGTAAACGGGTCTTCGCCCAGCGCCACGGTTCTTCGCAACTCCTGGGCCGGCCCGGGCTCCGAGGGCACACGTGAGCTTCCGGCAGAAATGTGGGAGTCATGGCGGGCGGCTGGCTGGATAATTGCTGTGTGATAAAGAGGTGATTGCCTGCTGGCACCAGGGGAAGCTAATACCAACAGGCGGCAATAAAAGTGAAGTAAAAAAATAAATAAACGAACAGATGCCTGATGCTATAGAATGTCACTTCTGGTGCTTCTTCTGTTTGCGGAGGACGGAACGGATACGACCCCGATGGTGAAGGTGCAGTGGAAGGCCGGTTTTGGCTCCAGTTTTTGCCCAGAGAAGAGTTGCTGTATGTCTGAGAGGAGCGGAAACGTAAAAGAAATGTTGTAGAAATGTATGAAGAGGATTTGGGGAAGAGCGAATAGCTCGGAGGATCTTTAATAGTCTTGAAGACAGCGGCGGCGGCGCCAGTCCACGGGCTTTTGTCTCCACCCCCTCTCCCTTCCGTTCTTCTCCTCTCTCATGAACGAATCGATGTTACCCACTTCCCCCCGACATAATTACATGCTTGAGCCTCCAATTTGCTGTGTTTTAATTCCTGAAGAACCGAACGGAACGCCGCGTTGTTATCTGGAGCAATCTGGCGGCTGCCGTGAAAAGGGACATTAGCCAAGCTGTGCGTGGTGAGAAATTCGAATGTGGAAGGCCTAGCCGCCGCGCGCCTTGCCCAGGGCCTGCCCCCGCGCGCTTTTAAAGGGCATTAGCGCGACTGGCATCCGGCTAGCGGCAGTCAGCTTAGCTCTGTGAGCTCCATTCAGCCCTGTGGCTCAGGCAATGAGATGGGCACAATAGGTCCTGATTGCGGCGACACCAAGATCGCAAGGGCAGACAGACTAACAGAGAGAGCGAGAGAGAGAGAGAGAGAGAGAGAGGAGACCATTCTAACCATGGCCTAAACTTGTTAAATGCATCTTGCCCCTACACTACACAAACCTGTCATGGCCCCCAGATGCCCTCTACACATTATGCATATTTTGTCTTGTGTCGTTAAGCTTTTGTTTAGCTCCCTCTTGTTCGTTTCTCCTCTCTTCACCTAAAAGCTCAATTCATCTTGCTCGCCGCAGAATGGATGATCCTCATTGGTCACATTGATAGAATTATGCAAATGACAGGAGGAGTTAATAGATAGTGCGGTTGAGGCAGGCAGAGCTTATGGGTGGCAGGACAGCCGCTTTCAGCCTACCTGACAGGGGCATTGAGGGAAAATAATTGGCTTTTTCCCATCCAGGGACTCCATGCAAATACAGTACAGAGCACAGCACCATGCACCTCCTAATATTGTCACCAGCACGATGCCGGAGAGGAGAAGCTTTGGGATTATCGCCGGCCAACGTGGCAGGATGGGTATTTTCGTCATTTGTTTCACAATAGGGGACTAAACTAATAATAGGCCTTAATAGGAGTCTTCCATTTGACCACCTACACTGTTATATTCCTACACAGACGGAGCTCGTTGTCAGGCGTTTCTTTTTTCCCCCCGTTTTCTCTATAGATGTGGTAATTGTTGCAGTGCCATACATTCTCCTTGAAACTTTGGGCCACGACCCGACTCCTTTTGCGATCAGTTTCTCAGCAGTGGTGATGAGGTAATTAAGGCAATTTGATACATATCAAAAGGGCTTCTGAGTTTCTGACAAGAGCTGCCACGTGGTGAAAGAGGAATGACAAGAGGAAGATTCCATCACCCCTGTGAAGAAATCAATTCTCTGAAGTCTGAAATAGAGGGATGACTACAATCCAGCTCTTTGGCTGTGAACTCACAGGTCCCTTAAGGACTACAAGAATATGCATGTCAATTCCTGCATTGGAAAAAGTCAGACCGACAGCCGCTGAAACGTTTCCAGAGGCTTGTGACAGCTCCCTGACTGGGAAGATGGACGTTTTCACTAAACATAGGTTGACACATTTTTCTCTCTTTTTCCACTCCACTTTCTCCTACCCATCAATCGCTACCATCCATCACCCCACCATAGTGCCTGCTCCTTTTTAGTAAAAGTCTCTCTCTCTCTCTCTCTCTCTCTCTCCTAACGTAGCTGATGCAGCAGCAGGCGGCCCTAATGGCGGCCAGTCATGGCGGCTACCTGACACCCAGCGTGGCCTTCCCCGCCACGCAAATCCACCAGATGGGGGCGCTCAACATCAACAGCCTCCAGCCCGCCCCCATGACCCCGGTGTCGGGTGAGTTTCATCAGACTCTCGGTGAGCAGCCATGCTTCGTTTCCTCTCTTTTGGGGTCTGGGGTGAGGAGGATGCTTTTACATGTACCAACTGGCTTCCGGAGGCTTCAGCTCAGCTCCAGCTCTGGGGATCCCTCCGACATTCTCCACTCACACACGGCGCAACTCGACGCTGTAATTACCCAACCCTGAACTAGCCGAATTGGGTGGCTTTTAGCACAGGGAGCGTGAAACCACTCACATTCCCCCAGCGCTGGAGCTGAATAAAGCCGGAAGCCAAGGAACAGGAGGCCTGCCGTATCTGCGCTACGGTCAGGGGGCTGCTTAGCATGCACTTTGTTCTACTTGGTTATATATTTTCGAAAATACGGGTGATAAATGCAGGAACAGATCGACCTTTTGACCCTAGGAGTGAAGGCCTGGAAGGTCGGCCTGCAACCGTGTGCATCACACAACCCCTGTGATGTGATGCAAAAGAGAGAGAAGTGACGGAGAATTTGATGATGATGATGATGATGCAACTTTGCTTTTTTGGCCCTTACGTAAATATAGCACCTGTTACCCGGTCAGCTCTTCAGCACTAGGAGTTCTCCGACGTCATCAAAATAGCCAGTAACGTCGAGTTAAATAAATACACTACAAAGTCATTTTTGCTACAAAGTAAATGACGGATCACAAAACATTTCGACGCTGTGCCATGTTGGTTAAATAAGGTCATGTGCTCGGGCATTTAAAGAGCCGCGTCTCCCCCTCGTCCGTGTGGAGTTTGATGTTACATCAAATTAACATTCAGAAAGGGGTGAGCGGCCCAATTAAATGTGACATGCATGGTTGTTAGTCACCTTTCCCGCTCGAAGGCCGAGTGCGTTCATGTGTGTCGTTACATGTAGGTGTTCTCATTCTGTT
>NC_135222.1:3814759-3834759 GCF_052324685.1 Brachyhypopomus gauderio | reverse complement strand
ACAATGTTTAGAAAAACTGCAAACATACAGTAAAAAGTATTCATTGACCATCACCAGAAAAAAAAACAACCTAAGGTCTGATATAAAGTTTCTAGGTGTGTATATTGTCCCATAATCTCTCTCCTGTCTTTGCACTGAACGTTGGAAGGTGCGTGTAGTTTCTGGTCGCCGGCGCCGGTGTCGTTGTGCTCGTGTACCGTCGGCCGTGGTGTGGCGTCCGCTCCAGCTGTGACCTTCTTGTCCCGGCAGGTCTCAGCTCGCCCCCCGCTAGCATCACGTCTTCGGCCGTGCCGAGCATCGTCACACCCATCGTCAACGGCTTCACCGGCATCCCTCACCAGCCCAACGGCCACCCGGCGGTGGAGGCCGTGTACACCAACGGCATCTCCCCCTACTCCACCCAGAGTCCCACCGCAGCCGACACCCTGCAGCAGGCCTTCACCGGGGTGCAGCAATATACAGGTACCCCCGTTACTCTGATAACGGCACCTTTTACCAAAAGCCGTTTTAGAAGTGATTTATTTTTTAAGGTTTACATTAGTGCTGTCAACTCCAGATGCCGCGATTAAAAGTCCTCACCAGGATTTTGCTCTAGCTTGCTAGATTTTCTAATTAGCAATCCAGGTAAAATTAGTGGAATCAACACAATCCAGGAAGCCTGAGCAAAATCCTGGTGAGGACTTTTAATCGCGGCACCTGGAATTGACAGCACTAGTTTACATATAAAATTATGCTTATTTGATATTTGTGAGTAATGGAAGCCCCCATTAAATCTGCTCTACCAATAAATGTACAACACCAGAAATTAAGTCCAACAAACCAGAGATTATAAGCTCATGCCAATAAATCAAAGAATGTAATATAAAATATAAAAGACTGGATAAACGTTGACATTTTATATAAGATTTAGACATAGGCCTATGTTGCCTTGATTTTAAGTGGAAATGACTACACAGCTATGTTTATGGTGCAAAACATTGTTAGTATTTGTAATTCTTTAAATATGATTTCTTCAGTGAGCAGTGTTTTGCAAGACACTTCGAGATGTCTTTGCTACCACTCAGTGGTAGTGTTAGTCAGAATGAATATGACACAGACACACTGGAAGTATTTCATGGGAGAGTCTACATGGCTGAGGACAGCCAAGTCATATTTAAGCAGATTTTAGCAAAACCCACACTTGACTCTGTATGACAGGAATTTCTGAGCCTGACTTAGCTTGCTCTATTTCCTTTTTTGCTTCTTTGGTTAGCGATTTATCCGGCGACCACACTGACCCCTATCGGCCAAACCTTGCCACAGCCACCACAGGTCATCCAACAGCAGCAACAAAGAGAAGGTGATAATAATACTCAAACTCACATTTACATAAACACCATAAAATACCACATAGAAAAAAAAACAGGTTTGTGAAGACTCTTTTAGGCAATTGGAGTTTGAAATATTATCAAACAAAAACTACTAAAGTATTTTCTATCACCATTTGAATTTCATGCATTGCTTTCTCTTGGGAAATGTTCAAGTCTATGTTTAATCCATACTGCAGTAGTGTCAGACATCGGTTTGACATGACATCTTATGGCCTGCGTATATGAAACTATTCTGAATCTTTTTGAGGCTTTTGAATTTCAAGCCACAGTCTCCCTTGGGACATGTTTCCATTTAATCCACAATCTAATGCTGCTGCTCTGCTTCAGGGCCAGAGGGCTGCAATCTCTTCATCTACCACCTACCACAAGAGTTTGGCGATAACGAACTCATGCAGATGTTCCTGCCCTTCGGGACAGTGATCTCCTCCAAGGTGTTTATGGACAGAGCTACCAACCAGAGCAAGTGCTTCGGTGAGTACCTTCCACCAGGGCTCGTTTGAAGACAACGTAACGTTGAAGTGCTTCTGTGAAAGGTATGAGAAAATGGAGGTTTACTGTACTTATACAAATAGGAGTGTTTGCGTACTGTATGGTAAGCTTATAATCCCCTGGAATGCCCATCACATAATGCTAAATAAATAAATAAAACGTCTCAGTCAGGTAGACTTTTCTTTCTTCTCTGGCTCGCCTGTGGGAAGGTTGTAAAATGGCCATTCTTCTTTTTTCTCACACCAACCCAAAGTAGTGACGGTATTGGACTATTAACTCATATAATGGGAGAGAGGTTCACGCAGACAGTCAGAGCTGTAAATCACATATTAATCCAAGACCTGTGCTAATTGTCTGTGAACCTTTCTTATAAATAATGAATTTGAAAAGTGTGAATTTCAGTGGCAAAATAGTCAGGCTGTGCAGAGTTTTTATGTTAGCATAGAAAAATCCTTTCAAAAGTTGTTGAATGTATTTTTATGGACATTTGAATTTAAATAGATGTCAGTGGAGAGTGTACTACTGCCTACAAAGCTGGGTGTGTTAAAAAGGGGCCATTGCTCTAAATAAATAAATTAGTTAATACATGTGGGAAAAGGATGTCCTCGCAGTGCAACTTTGCTGCTACCTCATAGCTATGTCGAAAAAGCGGAGGATTTTTGATGCCCGCCTGCAAAGGCAAGGGTTGGAGAAACCTCAGAACAGAACAGTCATTACGAATCAGCATCTGGTATTACTCCAGGGAGCAGAACATCCCAGGACGCTACTAATCGGGGCGCCTCTCTCCAGAGGCAACTTAATAATGTAAATGCGTGAGAGAGGGATCGTTTGCGCTATTGACTTCTACACTATGCACTTAACATGCGTTGTCAGGTCAAAGGATGGGTCGTTTCATGGGGTCGGTAATCTGCCGAGGAGGTTCAGGCTGGAGACCCGAATCCGTGTCGCGGCATGAACAAAAGCAGTGTTGTGCGTTGATATCGACCCCCTAAGGCTCAGGTCCTTTTGTTTGTATGCAGACGTGAGAACAGGGTCGGTGATGGGCTCGGAGGAGGAGAGAGCACGGTCCTAGTCAGGGCTGTTAGTGGTGTAACAAGCTTACACATTCAACAAAACCTGAATGTATCCATTTATGTCCTATTGCGACAGATTCTTTGTAAAAATACGATTTGCTCATGCCAGAAGAGAACAGTTTCAGGAAGTGTTCCTATAGAAAGAGAGTAGATTCGAGCGTGAACTGTCCGACCCTGCCCTTCATCAGCGTGCGATGACTCCTAAGACTTCTGTCTCCCCTCAGGATTCGTGAGCTTCGACAACCCAGCGAGCGCGCAGGCCGCCATCCAGGCCATGAACGGCTTCCAGATCGGCATGAAACGGTTGAAAGTGCAGCTAAAACGGCCAAAGGACGCCAGCCGCCCCTACTGACAGCTCTGGAGCCAGCGGCGAGCTCTGTGCTGCAGCACAGGTACCCAAAACCCCCCATGACACGCTGGGAAAAGCTCTGGAGGAACCCGTTGTATTTAAGGGAATGGATCGAGGGAATATGGGGTGTACAGTGCAGCTTTTTCTACCCTTCTCAAGCCTCAATTTTGACAGCTTTGGCAGAGCCATGATAAATACAGAATTGACTTTAAGGTTTTATTAATATTTGAAAGCCCTGTGTGGCATGTCACCAAGTTATTTTCCTGACCTGCTTTTCCCCATTTCAACTCAGCAGCCGTAAGATACTCCAGTCAGTGGCTCTTAGCCATTTCAAGGTCTCAGAGGAGGTTCAAAGATGACTTGGTCCTTTTAGTGGTTGCCCCAAGACAACGGAATAGCTAACTCTCTCTATAAAGGCCTAGTCTACACTAGAAATGTTTAAAATCCGGTTTAAAAATGTATCTTTCCAGATGCTTTGATTCTTGGATTTAGCATTTAATCTTTTTTTATATGTTCAATGTTTATGTCTGTGGTTTATCTTTTTCCTTTCTTATCTTACAAGGCTTAAATCATCAGATTTTACTGTAATGCATTTTGACCAATGTGTCTTGCCTTTTAAGGTGGTCTGTAAATAAAGACAGCTGGACCTGCTAAATGTTACAACGTTTAGAGGTTTAAGACTGAGACCGAAACGAAATGTTCAATATAGTTTGTGCATTTTTTTTCAAATGTAAATTGACTTAGAACTTCAACTGGTTTAATTTATAATTTTCAATTTAATGATAAAATGATAAAAGTCTAATGTTGGAGTGGAGTTATAAGGAGCTATTTGAATAAGCTTTTCCCAGTACAGTTACATTCAATCAAAGATGCTTTTGAAGGAAAAGCCTTGTTTGAGCTCTGGTTTTTTTATCTTTCAGGTTTTGAAGATTGAAATCTCAAAAGGAGTTCAGTTTTTTCTTTAAAAATAAATAAAACACAATAAAAAAAAAAGAAGATGAAAGGGTTTTTTTTCGAAGACATATCAGCATTTACTTACGAGGCTGTTCAGCGAGGCGAAATGGTGCCAAGGAACCAGCACCCCATGGACATAAAACAAGCAGCACAGTGTGTGAACGGCGGAGCAAGAACACAGCGGGAAAGCCCAGAGGACCAGGACTTTTAAGCTCCAGAACTCCTTTCGCTGAGACTCGAGTCGTCAGTTACGCAACTAACACAAAAGAGCATCCAGAGCAAATAGATTTCTATATACATATTATATACACATATGCTATATAACGGGAGAGGCGCTTCCAGATTTTAATTATACTGGACAAATGAGGGTTCAAAACTTGAAGATGAATGAAATGCAGTGGAAACAGTGCTCCTCTGTGCCGCCAGCAGACGTTCTTTATCTTTCTTTCTCTCCTTTCGTCTGTCCATCCCTCCGTCTCTCAGTAAGCACGTGGAACTCGGGACCTTCTGTGGTCACGGATGTTTCCATAGCTACAATGCGACTGAAAAACCTTTCACCCCAAGGGACCAAAGGACCAAACATTTGTATTGTTGGACAGTAATATACTGTATTAATGATGACACTAATACTACAAACTCCTATTAACCATGTTAAATGTGTAAAAAAAAAACATTTGAAAAAAGAAAAAAATGTTAGAGGAGATACTTCAGGTTGGAAGAGGAAAGAGACTTTGATTTCTTTTGCTTTTACATTTAAAACTACTGGGTTTCAGAATATTTAAACAAAACAGAAAAAAGAAGAAAAAAAGTATTTTAAAGTCTATCCTATTTTAGTGGAGTAGAATATGTGGATTGGAGATTGTGAAGGCCGTGTTCTGTCATTGTTCATGCATACACCCCTGTACCCGGGTCATTTGGACCCCTCCGCCCTCTTTTAACCCTGGCTTTGACTTCCTCGTTTGCTCACATCTTAAAGTGAAGCACACATTTACATATCCCTTTCATTTGGCAAATATATAGCCCAGCTTGATTCTACGTGGGACACTCTCCCCGTGTCCAGAGGTGCTGAGTGTCGACTCGGCGAATAAAGCACACTCGGAAACAGAGCGGTCACTTGCGTGGACGACAGCTCTACCGGCTGCTCTACCACAAGACCAACTTTTTAGCTAAGCCATTATATTGATGTTACAACTGAAGTGTTGATTAATGTGAGATCTATCCAAATCAATGACCCTTACAGGGGCCCAAAAACTCTGTGAGGCATTCCCAGCTGAGACCAATCTTGTATCTGGCCACTGCTTACGGCTACCTAAATTATAAGCTATGGCAGTCCTTTAACGGCTCCTATCATAATACAGGCACCCTGGACCCCATATCATTACATAGAAGTAACATTGATCAAATGGCCAGCCACCGCCTCAGGCCAAATTATGCACAATCGATGATACATCGACATTTGCGATTGATTTACCAACGGACAGAGTTCATTTTTTTACATTTCAAATAACAAAAGCTTGAGGCAAATTTGCTTCAGGTTTTTATTAACGCAAGCCAGATCAGCGTTTTATGAAGCGGATATGCAGGTCAAAAAACCTATAGCACACACAAAGGCACGCCAACGCGCACACACACACACACACACACACTGACACATTGTTTACTGAGTCAAAGGTCGGAGGATGAAACTAGATGGCATTTGCATTGTAACAGAGGCTGAAAGGCCGAGCAGGCATGCGCATCGTCCCTCATTAAGGTCTGAAAAGCTCGCGTTTGACTTGTTCGCTATTTCTAATCTTTTCCTGCCATTGTCATCGTCTGTTCCCACCGTGGAGGAGCGGCATCACACCTCTTCATAGCTACTGCCTCCCTGATTAAAGATGTGCCGGAATGTATACCGCAACCGTATGTGGAGGTTATGGTGTGCAAGAGCACAACAAAACCCATCACAGAAGACTTAACCACACAGTGCTGGAATCTCAACAAGGGGGGAGAAAACCTAATTTTAACCTCATTTAATTCTGTGTCACAATTCTGACCTGTTTGTCATACCCAGAAATACATTGGCATGTTTGATATTCAATCTTGCGGAGCTCGGAAAATCGGTTCTGCTGAAAATGAACATCGTATCATGACAGATTTTACCCCTGGGCAGCAGTGGAACGGATGGAGTCACAGGTTATAATGGCTTTTTCCTCCTTACCTCTGTTCATCTCGTCTCCCCTCTGCTGTCCAGTGGTAGCGTATGAGAATGTGGTGATATACACACATGCAGCCTTTGGGCATCTAATAACCTCGTGTTGTGAGGGCCTTCCTCTCAGAATCTCTACATTCCAGACATGTGAATTATTAAAATCAAATTAAATGTGGCCCTCACGTAACAGAAGGGGTAATGCAAATTAAAAATGGCAACTTGCGCCTCAAGTTTAATAAGTTTGAGAGATGTTATCATTGTGATGAGAAAAACCAATAAAATGAAATAAACATGGGTTTGGGGGGGTGGGGAATACTGGCATAATATGTTCAGAGAGAGTGGACTGAGTGTGTTAATATGAGTTAATCTTATGGTGGTGTACCATTCAAAAAAAACGAGAAAAAAAAGAAAGAAAGGGAACCCGGTCTGTACAGGCTCTGTCATTGCACTGTTCAGTGTCACTACTGCTCCAAATCACCAGCATGTATCGATTTTGTTTCCATTCCATTCATAATGGCAATAGTTTAATTTCTCACACCTTAATGCCCAATTTGAACTTTGAGCATGCTCAAATGGGGCGTGGTGGGGTGGGGTGGGAGGGGCTTAAAGTGTAGTAACGGTACTACTCGTATTAACAATATGATTCTTTAACTATGGTTTGTATGCTAAGGAAAGTAGCTTATTATAGATATTAAATCTGTATATTAAGGAAGATCAGCACAGGAATCTTTCTCAGATTCACGGGTGGGTGGGGTGGTGTAGGGAGGTGGGGTGGTGTAGGGAGGTGGGGTGGTGTAGGGAGGTGGGGTTCTGCTTTATGAAGACCATGTTAAACTTCAGCACAAAGAATATGGACATTACAGTATATCAAGAGAAATGAGTTTACTGATGTATGGACGTGTGTGGCACAATGACCAAGCACTGCAGGTGATACTCTTAAAGCTTGGAATGAGACCATGCTGTTTACAGTTCTTTATTTATTTATTGTATTATTATTTTTCAAAATGAGGAGAGTAAAATCTGTTTGATATGCTCTGTACAAAATGACCAATTGAAACACAGTATTGCGTTTTGATTTTTTTTATGATAAAGCGCAGATGAATTCAGCCTAAAAAATCAAACATTCTCCTTGACTTTTTTCAGATTTTTGCTGCTCACAATGTTTTATTGTCATGCCAACTCATGTAACAATTTGGTATTTATTTATTTATTTATTTATGTTTATGTATTACATTATTCAGTTGTTATATTTAGAAAAAAAGACATCAAAAGTAAATGCATAATGGGCTTTTCTCTTGCTCTTTTATTTCAATTTTACAATAAAATTTTAAACTAAATTTACAAAATTTCTTGTGCAATTTGATCAGAACTTCTTTGATGAATCCGGATCATGACACGTGAAATGGTGGCATTTGAGATTTTCTTCCAAGCTGACTTATGGGTTGATAATGTGTAAATGTAACATTTCAAGATCTGGATGTCATCAGAACTCTTTCTATGATTTTGATCACAAGCACTGAGGCTCGTTAATCTAACACACAGGGGACTCCGGCTATGAATGATCATCCTTCAAAAAGTGAGATTGCATCATGCTGCTGGTATCATGTACATCGACGTATAGGCTGCAAGTTCAACGGCTGCACCAGGGGGCGCCATACCTCCTGAAACCATACCTCCTTATGACTGTGTATTAGAAGACTGATGTGTGTTAAAACTACTTTTTAGTTAATACCCAGTCGCTACACTTAGCGAATGGGTATTATGTGTTTTCAATGTGGAATATGTGATAACAATCCAATACATACTGAAAAGCATAAAGGTTTGCAGACCTCTTTGTGCGTCTAATGAGATGATATACAATGTTTACAATGTAATGATTATCCATAAAAAAGACAGCAGAAACATAAACACCTTGAATTAAATCTGTTCTAATGCAAAGGCATCAGTAATTATCTTTTACAGCAAGCCTCTAAAATATAAATACGTTGGAATGTTAAGATCCGGAGTGAATCCCAGTGAACAAAGCCCTGTGTTTAGGGAGGGAAGCCCCACGAAAATACTGTATATACAATAAACCTAAACGAGTATAAAGCAAGGTGTGATTGAATCATTAAAATCAGTGTGTGTGTGTGTGTGTGTGTGTGTGTGTGTGTGTGTGTGTGTGTGTGTGTGTGTGTGTGTGTGTGAGAGAGAGAGAAAGAGAGAGAGAGAGAGAGAGAGAGAGAAAGTGTAAGGGGTGGGTAAAAAGATGAGAAGAGAGAGAGAAAAAGTGAGAAAGAGAGAGACAGACTTAAAAGTGGAGACTGCGGCTCACGATATAAATTGGCCCAATTACAATAAAGTGTGGCTCTTGGTCAGCGCGCAGGCCTGGTAGTTCATCTTTATTACAATCAGTTAATGAAAATCAATCCCCCTCCTGATAGACTCTTATCTTCATGGCCTCTGAGCACCCCGCACGCACGGAGATAATAAATTAGGCTAATATTGCCTTTGATGAGGAAGTGAATTGCAAATTATTATAACTTTCCAAGATTTATGATACAGAAGCCTAATTTCCGTGCTGGGTGTTTTCAAGCTTCGGGTGTAGAAGACAAGGCCATTTGTTAGAAAGTTTACAGGTGTAGACTTATGATCTAATATACACAGTGTGTTTTGTACACACTGCATTTAATACCGTATCAAAGTTGTGTAGTTCACGTTTGTACTTTTGACATGGTAAACGCTGCTGGTGGTGTGTATTGCGTATGTCATGCATTACCTTTGCTTCTGCAGCTCTCTACATAGTGTAATATAAATGTAATATGTGTGTTTAAAAAACACATACAGTCATTTCACTCTTTGGTTTCACCATCCCAGAGGATCAGCACAAAAAAGAAACACTCCAAGAAACAATAGATTATTAGATGAGTGCATAAGTATAATTAAGCTACTTTAAAAAATAAATAAATATAGGCCTATAAAAAATCAATCTAGCAATTTATCATTCAATGAGAAGCCATCACTCGTACCACCAATTTATCTTCCCAAATGCCTCATTAGTATTAATTTCTTCATTATGAATATCAGTCACTCTGGGGGTTTTTGTGTCATTAGCACAATAATTGTCCTTGTTTATTACAGGGAAATGGGGACACTCCAGGGTAAATTCCTCTTTTTTAAACTCTTTTTTTAATGCACACTATTGTATGTAACCTTCTCTCCAACATTAACAAGCTGGGTAGGGCCATCAAATTCTCAGCAAGAACCTGATGCATGAACTTTACTGTCCAAACCTTCAACGTGAGAAATATAGGGGTCGGGGCGAGTAACCTTAAACAGTACGTGGTATAACATTAAACAATCCCATATCACCTAAAGCCCATATAATTAGATGAAGCAAAAAAAAAACAACCACATAGTTAACTAGACGCACTACCCTGCCTCTGCTTTGGTGGAATGGTTTCTTCAGCCTTCCCCTGAGACCTGGCCTCTGTTCCTCCTCTGTTGATGATATTACAACCGAAGGTGATGAGACACTGTGGAATATGTGGGCTGGCAGGCCTGGTGGAGCTCGTTTAGCCTAATGATGGAGACAGAGGACAGAAGATGTTTGAAACTTTTCCACGAATCCGCTGATTAATTCCTGTCCTACCAGACACTTCACAATCGACCGCGATCAAGTCCAGATTTATCAGTGCCTTCAAAAATTTTAACAATATCCTAAAAAAAGACATTATGGATTTTGTACACTGACAGTTATAGAATGAATGAATATCAAGAAATATCTGGCATATTTCATAGCGTTTTTATATATATTTCAGTAGTATTTTTTCTTGCCCTTCCTGCAAGGGTAATAGGACACAGTCTGTTTCAATATGTTTAATAAGGTTGGAAAGCACCTGCAGGTATGTCTGGTGTCACTGTCTTGTTGGAAGGTTCATGTACTGTTCAGGATAAGCTTGAAAACACGTTTGACTCCATTTTTTAAATTTTTTTTGCTAAATGCCATGATAGCAGCAACTAGCCCCAAAGCAGCAAGGCTCCACCACTAAATCTGATAGTAGGTGTAAAGTGCATTTCATTTGACACCAAAAACGTGAGGCGATTCATGACCAAATATGTGCATTTTGCTGTAGTCTTCTACCGTACCTTCTCTGATTGCACTTCCAGGTAAGACGTGATACGGAAGTGCGGATAGATGCTTCTGCACTAATTGTTCTGGTGGTCCTCAGGCTCTACCTCCAAAGACCAGTGGGCTCATCTTCTGACAGCAATGTGACGTCCCCGAGACGCGTCTCAAATCCGCAGGTCCCACACCGTGATCCTTGTTTTAACCTTCTCTCATTATTTGAACACATCTTTGCAGGGGGAACCTGACTTTGGCAAGTCTACAACTGCTCCAGATGTTTGAAGATGTTTATTTTTATTGTCCCTATCGTGGTTTGTGGTATACCTAACCGTTTATGCATTTATCTACCAATTACCTGCTTGGGCAGGTAAACAACCATCTGTTTTTTCCCCCCATGATATTGAATAACAATGGTATTTTTCATTTGTGGGAACAATTAATGTCCTTGGACAAGGTCCAGATGTAATTATGTTAGACAGTCTCAAATGGGACATAAGCATTGTAAATATGAAATGCAATTGCATTAGCTTAGGCTCATCAGCAAGATTCAATGCAAAGCTTTATAATAAGTCAGCACAAGACAGGGTCACATTTTTTAATAACGAAAGGATGAGGGATTACATAAAAGTAACTTCTTACAAAGTGAAAACAAAGCAAAAAACAGCTGCAAAACATCACATTTAAAATCATCTGTACACAGGAGAATGTACACATTATAAAACATATATACACAGTCTTTCAATATATTATTATATAAAGGATTTGTTTCTTAACCTTAAACAACAATGCTGGGAGCACAGCAGCCTCAGGAATGAGTGTTCTCACACTGCAACGGTCACGTTTTATGGAAGTGATCAACCCGGAACCAGACACCAATGGGTAGGTAGTATTTTTGTTCAGTTGTTGGATCCCACGTCTATTTATTTTAAAGCCGGGTGCACACTACAACATTTTCGTCCCGATTTTGTTGTTGCAGGCGAATTTGGGGGCACTGTGAGCTAATGTAATCTTGCAAAAAGTTTAAAACATTTACAATTCTTGCTGATGAACCTCATCAGATGTTGTAGTGGGAGTATCTCTGTGACCAATCACAGAGGATAAGAAACAGCCAATGAAGATGTGAGAGAAAACACTCGTATAATGACTTACACCTCTACTACTTCTGTATACATTGTAGTTACATGCATATTATACTTGTGTATAACCCCCCAAAATACTGAAATTAACAGCTGGAAAGTAAATGTTTAAACCTCAAGCTTTGTTCTGTCATTAACATTTGGGGAAACATTTGTGAGAGATTCACTATGTCTCGTGTTTTTATGACCTTTTTCAGTCTCAGCTACTCCAGATTCCTTAGGTTTCATGTTTCAGGACTGTTTCAACAGTGGATGGGAATAAAGAAGCTTAGCTTGGTAGAAAAGATTGAATGTTTTAAAACAGAATTATTTATACACCTCTATAAAACTTCCAATAGACTTACAAAAGGTTCCGTTTATCCACAAGTGATTCTCCAGATACAAGCATTCCTGATATTGTTAGCCTGTGACGAGTCAGGATATATGCAGCTCTGGCTTTGAAAGTTCACATCAGACCAGAGCAATCGATGCATTTTTTTCTTGAATGTTTCATACATTTTATTGCATTTAGTTTTACTTTCTACCTCCTTGTTGCCAGCACCTCCCAAACTAATCCATCCTCCACTGTTTCTTTTAAATCCTACTTTTTTCATGTTTCTTTACAAGTGCAGAAGCAATCATTGTAGACACCTGCTCAGACTCCATCTTGACTTGACATGTATATCAAGTGATACACAACAGTCGAGTGAATTTTCGTGAAAGATATTCGTGGATCATTCGCTGTGCTTTGGGGACCTCTGAACTGCAAAATCAGTGCGTGTGAGCGTCGTCTGTGATCGAAACAAACGCTGTGTAGTGTGAGCAGGATAGTGATTCTGATATTGTGAAAGTGGTGTACTGTCCACTTGGGGTACGGAGTGTAGAATAGCGCCATACTGTAGGAAGACAGACATGTCCCTGCATCCTCCCATGGTATGACATCGGACAACACTGTCCATTAAACATTCAAATAATGTTCATATGCACACTGTCCACCTACTGAGAATTCCTTAATGAGAGTTAAAAAGCTATTTAGATTAGCTGCCCTCAGCCTTTGTAGACTGTAAAATCCCCTTCAGAAAACCACTGCATGTTATATTGTGACATAATCCCACATAATTGCAACATAATTCCACTCTGGAAAGATCACACAGAAAGTGTTAAACAGGAGTAATGTGCTTCAAAACCACCGTCTTGCAACTTAGCGCGAGTTTTCATGCCACACCTTTGTGCGCTGGGGGGGATTGAGGGTTGTTGCGATGTCAGTGCTTCTCCTGTATAAACGTAACCGTAGGAACTGGGGATGAATTATTCAAGAGGGCTTCAGAGCGGCGAGGAGCGCTCCGTTCTGCCAGTCACGTGCCCGCGAACCCCTAGTTACTTCAACAGGAGCAGGAGGAGGAGGAGGAGGGGCAGTGCGAGGAGGCGTGACGGCACCGCCGCGGGCCCCGCCTCCCCCCGAACCTGCGGAGTCCTCGCCGAACTCTGCCTCAGCGTGCTGGGGGGCAGCGCCTTCAGGTCCTCCAGGGCGCCGAACGCCGCCATGGAGAAGTCCAGGTCGCCCGTGGTGAGGATGTCGAAGACGCACGACTGGAAGTACACGTCCTCCACCTTCAGCGTCTCCCTGCACTTGGTGGTGGCCCGCTCCAGCATGTCGGCGTGGGGGGCGGCGACCTGCGGAGGCTCCTCCCCTTCCTCCTCGTACCAACCGCCGAGGAGGCGGGGCGGCGGGCGGAGGGCCTGCTGCCGGGTGAGCACGTGGGCCTTGATGACCTCGCTGCGGGGACAGCCGTGGAGACACAGCTGCAGGCCGCCGTTGTCCTCGGCCAGGTCCTCGGGGACGCGGATGGCGAAGGTGAGGTAGCGGCCCACCCGCCGCACGATCACGCTGGTGCCCAGGTAGCGCGCGTGGATCGTGACCTGACGCCCGCCGGAGGTGCCGGCGCCCTCCGCGATCCACAGGCTGCCTCCGTTCCCGCCGCTGCGCGTGCCGTCCTGGAAGGCCGAGGGCAGGTCCTCCGTGGTGGCCTGGTAGACCTTCTGCTCCGTGCAGTCGTGGTAGGACTTGAATATGACCGTTATCTGTGGACAAGACAATCAGGTTCAGCCATAGGAACGAAGGAAACTAAATTTTGCGCCTCGAGCGGTGACGCACGTTAATTAGTCGTAGAAACAAGCAGGTCCGTTCCAATAGATCAGGAGTTAAAACTCAGCAAATGAATGTAAGAGGTGGGGTATGTGTAAGGACCGTGGTGTAAAGCTTCTGGGGTGAAGTATCAAACTTCACCACAGCGTGGCAGCAGGTGCGCAGAGAAAATAAGAATGAAAGAGGAACGACAATCCTACACCAAACGGATCATTCCAAACCGAGATATTGTTGAGCTTATTTTTTAGGTTATTACATCTGAATCAAATATAATGGAATAATAATCATCACTGACTGTTGAGTAACACTGGCTACTAAATAAATCCACTACTGTGGTGAGCACTACGGCTTTCAAGCACATACGACACTCTCTTAGCTCAACAGTCAGCCATCGGCAATGCATGCATGCATATATACAGTATATATAGCATATAGCGTGTTTGTGAATATGTATTTTTTTCTCTTTTTTTTTCTTCCAGCTGTCTGACTGTGCACATCACTTTCTCTCGTTGTCTAGCTATATATCGTAACTGATGACTTTTATTCTGCTTCTCAGCTGCAGACCCATTCGGCCCTGATGGTTATGCTGTGGTGATTCAGGTTAACGTGAAGCACCCGGCACGTCTGGGATGAATACGGACCCGTTTACTTGGTAGGCAAACACAAGTCACGGTGGCGAGTTGCTGGTCACCTTATAAACGGAACGGTTCAGATTTTCCTATTTTTGTCACAGTGCGTCGATATGGAATCAATATGTTTACACTGCAGATGAGCAGATGAAGAACAGACATACTTATTTTTAAAAAACAGAAAAAGGAACCTCTTTAATTTGATCTGTGATGACTCAAACTTATCCTTTAAAAAATCTACAATATCAATATCAGCACCGGCAAAAATAGACAGCGCTATCGACTGACACACACCCAGAAATGTCATGCCCTCGGATTATTAAAAGCTCTTGGAGACAAACCCGTCTCGGCTGATGATGACCCACCTTGTTGGTCGCCGTGGCGCTGGAGCCCTGCACGACGGGCACGTTGGTCACCTGGACGGACAGGTAGCGGTTGTGGATGAGCGGCCACGCCCCCTCCACCCGGCACGTCTGGAACTCGTCTCGGAAGGTGCGCAGGTGCGGGTCGCCGAACAGGCCGCAGTGGCCGTACTTCTTCTGCTGGGCGGCGGGCCCCGAGGCCAGCGCCCTGCTCTCGTAGTCGCAGGCGTCCACGGCGGGCGGGCGCGAGGCGCGAGGGGCCCTGGCCGGAGACGTCGGCCCGTCGCTGGAGCAGTTGTGCTGGGCGAAGAGCTCCTTGATGCGGAAGACAGCGGAGTGATAGACCAGGTCGCCCCGGCAGCCGCGGGCGGTGCGACGGGTGCAGAGGGAGTAGGCTCTCAGGGCGATGCAGTGGTCCACGTCGGGCAGGGCCTCTTCCTGCAGGCCTCCGGACGGGGAGAAGGATGCAACGTACTCCGCATTACAGCGCTGAATCCGACATGTCTGACAGCACGCTGGAGGGCACACAGAGAGAGGGTGGAGGGGGTCAGAGTTGGCCAGGATCACAGATCATACATCTGGTGAGCATGAAAGGCTATTGGAGTGGGATTAGAGATTAATTATGGTGAAAAACAGCAAAACAGTTTTACTTCACTGAATTTAACAGCAGCAAATTAGACTCTTATTTGTCAGATTAATGAACATTCCTGACAACTGGGATAGGGAAATACCCAGCAAGCACACTGCATTATTATTAGTAATTATTAGTACCACTATAGGGAATCTTGCCTGTGAAACATCAACACTAGTTTTCATAGTTCAGAGTTTATAGACACAACAGGGAAGACTACAATTTACTTTAAATGGAAAATATATATATGTGGACCAAATTAAACATTAGTGTTAAGATAATCTCCAAGAGAAAAGCTTGTACACTGCTGGGCCAGATGTACAGTGTTAACTATGTAACAGGCTGCCATCTTATTCCAACTTTACTGCAATATTGGCCTTTGTGTTGCTGACATCACAGAAGACAGCAGTATAACAGCAGTATAACAAATCTTTTAAATCACAAATGATACTCTATAAATGTATTACTTGGGGTGTGTACTCAACTGATTACAGTTCTTAATAAGTGTGATATCCTACCTTAAAGGAATACTACAGTTAAAAAAACTCAAACCGATCTTCCCAAATGTGCATTTAATACATAGATTGTGCAAAGTCTGTCAAAAGCACTGTGTGTACAGATCCAAGCTTTTTCACAGCAACCTTTGGCAAACATTGTCATTAGTAATGCATAACATCTTATATTACATGCTTTTTTAAATGTATAACGTGTTGGGCTTGATTCAGTTAACTACAGTACAACACGGGCTGTTATATTGCATACTTATAAATGACTAATAAACACTTAAGTGAACTCATGTAGCTATTTATACACTATGTAGCTAGAGGACTTATTATAAACACGAACTTTTAAAATGTTACAGGTTTGTAAAATATTCCTTGGGTTTGGTAGCTACATAGCTTTAGTTAATTTAACGAGTTTGTACAATTGTACGAGTACAGCAGCCAAGCTAACGCCAAAAGTGAAAAAAAAATCCCTCCTACTATAAAGAAGCACTGTTATCGCTTTCCCCACTATGTCCCAATAATTATCCAATGTCTTGTGGTTAGAAAAACTTTGTTGTAATTCTTCTGACTTCAACTATTATCTACTCGTGTAGTTTAGTCAGTTAGGATGTTCGCCAACACCAAACACACGGCGCCCTGTGTGTGTTTACTTAAGTTCAACTTCTGAGAGTGAGAGTCACAACTGAACCAAAATCACCTCAGCTAGATAAAACTAGTTGGGTTTACATGATACTACAACAAACCCCTCAAAACCCAAACACACAGACTAATAAACTATACAACATCATCGCCATTAAATACCGTTAAAGGATCAAAATAAAATCACAGCGCGCGACTCGCGCTTAGCCAAAGAGCTCGCGCCAGCTAGCATAGCCAAAGGGCTCGCGCCAGCTAGCATAGCCAAAGGGCTCGCGCCAGCTAGCATAGCATAGCTGCTACAGCTACGTGCTACTGCAGCTGCGTTAGCTTTAGCTTTAGCCAACTCCGTGGCTAACCAGCTACACGGCTCCGTGTGTAGATTTCTGCTCCGTCGTTTAGTATAACAAACGTTGGCGTTAACTTCTCATGAAGTTAACTTCCCATTTAGTAGTTAAGACGTGACAAAACGTTACTGCGTGGCTAGCAGCCAGCTAAACAGACAGATATTAAAGACAGAGGTTATAACTGCGTTTGAGGAGGGAATGTTTAAAAAAGTTAAAGAGTACGAGAGTGGTGCTAGCGCAATTATTGCTCTGCAAAACAGTTATGCATGCTATTGCAAAATTAAAAAACAAAACCAAAATCCTACCTGGTCGGAGCAGCAACGACCACAATAAAACCATAATAAAAGAAATCCAGTTCCAGAGCTGTAGCTTAGCCAAGCTGAGAGGTCCGCTTCTCCCCATGCCAATCCATTCAGTTAGAATGGAGTTCTCCGACTGCTGCTCGTGGACGGCGAGGCTGCGAGAGAACAGACAACTTCTCCATCTCTTCCCCCAAACACCGCCACTCACAACGGCTCTGAACGCGTTTCATGGGTGGAGCCTGAGGCTGCCCACCCTCCTGCACGTCGACTAGTGTGCAACCCAAATAAAGTCAACCCAAATAAGATATTATTTATGGGGGAAAATTATGAATTCGAGGATTAGGTGCTCTGATAGGAGTGTTGTGTTTCTAAGGTGCTATGCTTTAATTTAGAAAGTTACATTTTGATTAAGAAAAAAAGTTTAACACAAATGATAAACACGTAATAGAAGCTGTAACTGTCAAAATAAAAATAAGCTGTCAAAATAAAAATGGGACTTTATAGTGCCCTGCATATTAACGCCATGGTGTGTCGAGAGGAACAATGTACCTTTATCAACATATTGATAATAATGAATTACATTAAGACTCATGAATTACATGGAATGCAATGCTGATTTAATTTACCTGTTTAAGACCAGATGTTCAGGATCCATTCCGAGTACACTTCGAATCTGAAAGACATAAAACAGTAGGTTCAGATGGATCAATTCATAAAATGCCTTCCGGTTCCTACAGTTTAAGTCCTACAGTGGCAGGATAATATGATTAAACAAAATAGATGTTGTCATTTGTGGTAGGTTATGAATCAATATTTTTTATTTGGTCTTTACCAGTTAGTGTATAAACCACTAGATCTAAGCTAAAGGCAACATATCAACCTCCATGCACAAAAATAAGTGCATTATTGTTATCTACAGCAGAAGTAATTACATGGTTCCTCTAATTTGAGCTGGCTGATCCCATAAAGACATTCCTCTCCCATGCCCATAAGGGTATTGATACTACAGAGGGATCATTCAGATACAGGGCACTGAAGCAAACACTTCATTCACTCACGCGGATGGACAGGCGAGCTGTTTACAAGCACCTTCTGCCAGTAGACAGCCTGACAAGGCTGATGTCTGGAGAAAGGACTCTTTCTTTCCCCTGAGCTTGTGAACATATTACATTGCACGAAGCAGTGAGTATACATAACCCCTCCAGAAATGGGGTCAAAGGTTGCGATATACAGAGATGAATCAGGTAGAAAAGTAAAAGAAGAAGAGGAAAAGAAGAGTAAGAATAGAACAGGCTAGTGCATTTCTCTTGAAACTGACTGACTCGTTCTTCTACAATGGAGGAATGAGGTCAGTCTAGTAAAATTAGACACTAGACACTGAGACCAAGAGCAGCGTTTTATGGCTGGTAAGGCTGAGGACAACAGCAGGATAAGACTACTTGCCAACAGCCTCAGAATGTCATCACTTGAGTACGCTCGGGAGGGAGAAAGGAAAGAGACTAAAGTGGGATCAGCTCCTACTGACAAAGACCAGCCGAGAACAGCTGAACGTGATGGAGGTAACCAACTGTCAGAAGTTTTCCTTGGCCCCGGAAAGGCTGTGTGAAATAGAAGCATGAGATGCGGAAAAAAGAATGACAACACGAGGGCAAAGGAGAGAGCAAAAGAGAGAGAGAGAGAGAGAGAGAGAGAGAGAGAGAGAGAGAGAGAGAGAGAGAGAGAGAGAGGAATACTGAGAGAGAGAGAGATACAGAGAAAGAGAGAAAGAGGAAGAAGTATTCAGTTTCCACTGACTGTATGTCTGGGCAGCTGCATATGGTCCCCATTATGTCGCTCACACTGTGAGAGCACCTCCACACTGGTCTTGGTTTTGTTATTAGAGCCATCACACTGCGGAGCACAGGCTGCCAAACACACAGGTCTTCTGACAGACCCACCATGCTCAGCACTGCTAGGACCTTGTCCACAACAGTTCCTGCTTAAACACGTTGGACCGCAGCCAGGGACTCCACGGCATGCGAAATAAGCAAACAAACAGTAGTGCAGGCATCCAGTTTGGTCGTACTTTTGGCTTTAAATGGAACCTGAGCGGCTGAGTGACTCTGAAGGAGAGCTTGGGGATTTACTTTAGAGGAGAGCAGATTGGATGTTCAGAGCAATTATCATCATAGATAACAGAGACAGAAGTGTGAGCACCTTTAAGGGTCTGTTCCTGATAGCATCTCTACTGAAGAGTTCCACTTAGGCACTGTGATCTATGACTGACTAGACTCTCATGGGTAGGTGAGGTAGGTGTGATGAAGTCCTTTAGGGGCAGTTCAAGGGCCTATTCTTATCTCTGACAGGTGACAATTTGTTATTTTTTCAATGAGTTCACTTATAACACATATTACAGAATGTTTTTGCAAAGTGTTCCTTTTTAAATTATCACAATCTTGGCTTTGGATATCAGAAAACATTATGGATGAAATGTTGGGTGAAACCCTCATGTGTGAAAGTTCCTGCAAGCATTTTGGTTCCAATGTGGTCGCTTTAGTAAAAGCTCATTTTTCAGGGGATGTCAGTTTAAACTACAGGCACTCACATATACATACACATACATTACATTCACTTTGTGTGTGTGTGTGTGTGTGTGTGTGTGTGTGTGTACCTGACTCATCCTTCCAGTGGCCAGTGGTTGATCATATTAGTTTCTACCAGAGACCACAAAGTTTGAGGGTGAACACTATTTTCACCATTCCTGGGACTGTCTTATTCTGACCTACGTTTGATGTTGTCATTCCTCTGGTTTA